>NC_040889.2:29741351-29895856 GCF_900634795.4 Betta splendens | reverse complement strand
TCTCATCCACTTTCCAAGCTCGGGTCCTCTACCAGAGGCCAGGGAGCTTGAGGGTTCTGCGCAGTATCCTTGCTGTTCCTAGGACTGCACTTTTCTGGACTGAGATTTCGGATGTTTTTCCAGGGATCTGTCATAGCCACTCCTCCAGTTTGGGGGTCACAGCCCCTAGTGCTCCGATCACCACAGGCACCACTGTGGCCTTCACCTTCCAAGCCTTCTCCAGTTCTTCTCTGAGCCCTTGGTATTTCTCTAGTTTCTCATGTTCCTTTTTCCTGATGTTGCCATCGCTTGGTATTGCCACATCCACCACTACGGCTTTCCTCTGCTCTTTATCCACCACCACAATGTCTGGTTGGTTCGCCATTACCATTCTGTCAGTCTGGATCTGGAAGTCCCACAGGATCTTGGCTCGCTCGTTCTCTACCACCTTGGGAGGTGTTTCCCACTTTGATCTTGGGGTTTCCAGTCCATACTCCGCGCAGATGTTCCTGTATACTATGCCAGCCACTTGGTTATGGCGTTCCATGTATGCTTTGCCTGCCAGCATCTTACACCCTGCAGTTATGTGCTGGACCGTCTCTGGGGCCTCTTTGCACAGTCTACACCTTGGGTCTTGTCTGGTGTGGTAGATCTGGGCCTCTATGGCTCTGGTGCTCAGGGCCTGCTCCTGTGCGGCCAGGATGAGTGCCTCTGTGCTGTCCTTCAGCCCAGCCCTTTCAAGCCATTGGTAGGATTTGTTGAGATCAGCCACTTCAGTTATGTTTCGGTGGTACATCCCGTGTAAGGGCTTGTCCTCCCATGATGGTCCTTCTTCCAGCATCTCATCCTCTGTGCTCCACTGCCTGAGACATTCACTCAGCACGTCATCTGTCGGGGCCTTATCCTTGATGTACTTATGGATCTTGGATGTTTCATCCCGGATAGTGGCTCTCACGCTCACTAGTCCTCGGCCTCCTTCCTTGCGGCTAGCGTACAGTCTCAGGGTGCTGGATTTGGGGTGGAACCCTCCATGCATGGTGAGGAGCTTTCGTGTCTTAACATCTGTGGTCTGTATCTCTTCCTTTGGCCACCTTATTATTCCCGCAGGGTATCTGATCACTGGCAGAGCGTAGCTGTTTATTGCCTGGGATTTGTTCTTGCCATTGAGCTGGCTTCTTAGGACTTGCCTTACTCGTTGGAGGTATTTGGCTGTTGCTGCATTCCTTGTTGCCTGTTCAAGGTTGCCGTTCGCCTGTGGTATTCCAAGGTACTTGTAGTTGTCCTCAATGTCTGCTATTGTTCCTTCTGGAAGTGAGACCCCTTCTGTGTGGATTACCTTGCCTCTCTTTGTCACCATCCTCCCACTTTTCTCGAGCCCGAATGACATCCCGATGTCTGAGCTGTAGATCCTGGTGGTGTGGATCAGCGAGTCGATGTCTCGCTCGTTCTTAGCATACAGCTTGATGTCGTCCATGTAGAGGAGGTGACTTATGGTGGCCCCGTTCCGGAGTCGGTATCCATAGCCAGTCTTGTTTATTATTTGGCTGAGGGGGTTCAGACCTATGCAGAACAGCAGTGGGGACAGTGCATCTCCTTGGTATATGCCACATTTGATGGATACTTGGGCAATTGGCTTCCCATTGGCTTCAAGTGTGGTTTTCCACAACCTCATCGAGTTTGCAATGAAGGCCCTTAGAGTTCTGTTGATGTTGTACAGCTCCAAGCATTCAGTGATCCATGTGTGTGGCATTGAGTCATAGGCTTTCTTGTAGTCGATCCAGGCTGTGCACAGGTTGGTGTGTCGCATTCTGCAGTCTTGGGCGACTGTTCTGTCTACCAGGAGTTGGTGTTTGGCTCCTCTGGTATCCTTACCAATGCCCTTCTGTGCTTTGCTCATGTATTGACTCATGTGCCCACTTATCTTAGCTGCAATGATGCCCGACATGAGCTTCCATGTTGTGGAGAGACAGGTTATTGGCCGGTAGTTGGATGGGACTGCACCCTTTGAGGGATCTTTCATTATCAGGATCGTTCGCCCTTTGGTTAGCCATTCAGGGTGAGTCCCATCCCTTAGCAGCTGGTTCATTTGTGCTGCCAGGCGCTCATGGATTGCAGTGAGCTTCTTTAGCCAGTAGGTGTGGATCATGTCAGGGCCAGGTGCTGTCCAGTTTTTCATACCTGAGACTCTATGTTGGATGTCTGCCACTGTGATAGTCACTGGATTCTGTTCAGGGAGGTTGCTGTGGTCTTCCCTCAGATCCACCAGCCACTGTGCATCACTGTTGTGTGATGCCTCCCTTTCCAATATACCCTTCCAGTACTGTTCAGTTTCCAGCCTTGGTGGGTCTGCTCTGCTGTTATTACCCTGCCATTGAGAGTACACTTTCGCAGGTTGTGTTGCGAACAGCCGGTTTATTCGTCTGGCTTCGTTATCTCTGGTGTATCTCTTTAGGCGGCTGGCCAAGGCTTGTAGCCTTTGCTTGGCAGTTTCGAGTGCTTCAGGTATGGTCATCTGGCTGTACCTCTTGGGCATTGGTCTTTTCATTGCACCTCTCTGGGCCTCTGTCATTTGGCTCACTTCCCTCCGAGCTGCCTTGATTTGTGCCTCCAACCTTCGTTTCCATGGTGGGTATTTTTTCTCATGGCTCCCATGGTTGCTCTTATAGCCAAGCACCTCTAGGATCACTGATGCTGAAGCGTATATCAGCTCATTGGTTTCTGTGATTGTTGTGGTAGGGATCGCTCTCAATGCTGCATTCACATCTTCCATGAGACTTTCTGATGGTACTTCACTTAGCCGTTGTAGTGGGTTGCCTGTTCAATCTCGCCATGATCTTATCTTTCAGGTCAGTCGCTGCCTCGCTCAGCGTATCTGTGCTTATTGGGGCTTCGTACCCAATTTCGGGTTGGGGAGATGGTGAAACCTCCCCTCTGACCTGGCGTCCTGGCTCCCCCTTGCCGTAGCATTTGTGTTGTATCTCGTCAATCTCAAGTTGTGATAGCAGTTGCCGTTTGTGGATGTTGGAACACTGAGCTACTAGTTGCTTCGCCGTCAGCCTTGAATGTGGGTTTCTCCGTTCCCATTCACTGCACATTCTTTGCATGTAACCCCTCTGACTAGGGTTACTTGAGTAGTAGCATTCCAACAGAGCCAAATTTCTCGCATCTCAGCCATTTCTTTCTTGTTCCAGTAGCCCACTTCTCGCCAAGGTGTTCTGGTTCCCCAACACCTGACGCAGACCTTGTTAGACCGGGCGACGTCTGAGCCGGTATCTCATGTGGTTCATTGTCTCTCATGATATGAGGTAGGCGGTAGCTTGAAGGGTCTTGCCCAAGGACCCACACTGGATGCCTATTCGCCCTAACGGGGATTCGAACCGGGAACCCCCCGACGAGGTGAATCGTTTTGGCGGAGCAATACCTGAGAGAAACGGTCGTTTTCTGCTTATTTCGCTTAACCTACTGAACTTAGGCCAGCGTTAAAGCAGTTGATGCAAGTCTTACAATGTTAAAAAATGTGTTTGTAAAGCGGAATGTTCCAGATGGAAATTGTGGCCCAGTATTTGTCATATGAAGACGGTGTTTTATAAGCGAACTCGGTTAATGGCGCTGACAGGTTACTAACAGATTAGCTTAGTTAACAGTTAGTCAGTTAGATGACACACAAAGGTAAAGACATTAAACTTTAAATACTAGTTGGATAAGTCCCAATTATGTTAGTTACCAACGTACTTAACTAATGTTATTCAAGAGGTGCTACAGTAGTGGCCGACTAGCTTAACCACGTGTAATGTGTCTGCAGCAATACTCGCACATGCTACTATAACTAGCTTATGAACTTGATGTTAGCTTTCCCTCTTAGCATTGATACAGAACAGGCCACATGCTAATTGTAGTATATGAGATAGTTCTGGTGAGTTTGTTCAAGATGAAGAGAAATGAGACAAAACTAACTATTTTGAACGTGTAACAGACTGGAAAGTTTGAAATTACACTTAGTATGTTTGTTTGAATGCAGGTGTTCACAGGTCTCCTGCTACTGGGACACAAATGAGTGCTGCTGGTAGAGAACTGGGTGAAGATGTGCAAGGACATTCTTCCTATAAAGCAAAAAAGAGCTTTCACCGTTGAGTTGATCTGGAGGCGTAATAGTGACTTACAATCTATGAAAACCTAAGTGAGTCTTTGTCGTTTCCACATACAGTTCAGTATGCGATCCAGACACCATATGCAGAACCAGGTCCAGATACTGGATCAGATTCCCAGACCATTTTTAATAAACATATCAACCAGGTCATTATGACTCTGGTTGATACAGTATGTACTCTCCTACACTGTCACACTGCAAGCGTGTTTTTAGCCTTTGTGAAGAGCCTCGACAACCTCTTTGCACATGCTACTAAAAACCTTGAAATAACCAATTGTTAACCAAGCAAATAATTAGTATGTTATACCACTTTAGTATGTTGGCCCATGTTGAATCACCTGCTACAAATATGGAGGAGACACATTGCACTGCACCCTGTGTGTGTTCAGGTGAACTGTAACAGTTCTCTCAGTTTCTACTGCTGTCATTTCTAAGCCTGTATATCTGTGTGTTCCAGATCTACGATGCAGAGGGGACGTTACAGCACTTTCTTGATGGTAATGATCCCAGTAAGTCCAGCTGGATGAGGTACATCCGCTGTGCCAGACATTGTGGGGAACAGAACATGATGGTGGTACAGTACAGGTAAGAACAAGTGCAGTGACTTTTTCTTGATCTTGTCTTTGTACTATGCATGAATAATTGCACACACGTAGAACACTCATTACTGTGAGCCCCAAGCTGAGTATTTGTTTTAGTCACTGGAAGTTGTTGTTTGCCAGTAATGTTAATGGCAGTGGATCTCTGCCATAGCCAGCAAGAACACAAAATATGAAACTAAAAGCAGACTTGACGTTTTTCTCTAATTGTGATAATATTTCTGTAAAGACAGTTTTTTGCAATTAAATTTGCTTATGTACGAAATTTAACGAAAACAATTGATATTGTTGATATGCATATGTTGATATACAACATATGCTGTATTCATATACTAGTAAGTATTACTGTTTTTTTGCATCAAAATAAGTTCCAGATTGATTAGACATATACAGTAAAATAGCTGTGAAATCTAATTATGATAAGTTAAAATAAATACACCCAGAAGTGTTACAGAAAGACATTTAAAATACATTAAATCATTAAAATATTCAGCTGTGTAAAATGTAGTATCTCATTTCTAATATTTTTAGTGGTTTTTGTATTGCATTCAATATTTTCATTATTTTTATTAACGAATATCTATTTTCATACTAGTTTTTAAGACTAGCTTGTATTTTACTCACCTCACTGTATTCATCTACTGTATAATCTGCAGCCAGTAATGAAATATAATCACTAAATACATAGACAATAAAAACTGTTCAAATGTAAAAGTGAAAATATGTGATTGCATAGCTACTACTTACACTTTGTGTAGAATAGGCAGAATTATAGGATTTTAATTTGTTCTACTTTTGCTATTATTTCTATTAATAAATAAAAATGGGATCATATTTATTATTAAGATGCAGTTATAGAGGTTTACATAGGACACAATCTACAGTACAGTAAGGTGCATTAAAGCTACCAGGAGAGTCACTGAGTGGTTATTGCTGTTATTTGAGCGTTGACAACCAGGACCTGCAGCACCTTCACACTATATGAAGCCTGAACATGCTGCTCCCATCCAGTCGGGCACGACGGAGCTGAGTCACGTCCCTCATCAGCATCATATCCTACATGACTCATTCGGTGTGTAGTGGTGTAAAGGTAGCTTACATATGTTATAAGATGCTGCAGGTCCTGTCTGCAGTGGCTTTCTTCACATGTTCCTGTATCCACATGTTGATTTCTTCCTCGTGCGCTCGCTGTAGTTCGTCCATGTCTTTGCTCTGTACGCAGAGATTCTGTTTAAGCTCATGCAACTCTTCTTCTTGTCTTCTCTTGAGCCTGTCGAAGTCTCTTTGATACGTTTTGTTCATGGTCAGCTGCTTTATTATTAGCTTATTGTTTTGTTGTTGCTTTTCCTTCATGTCCTCCTTTTCTTTTTCATGCTTCTCTACCAGAGCTGCAAAGTCACTTGTGTATTTTTGTCTAAACTCGTTGAATTCCTCTGCTTGCTTCCTGGCCTCCTTTTCACTTCTCTTCTGCATCTCTTTTACTGTCTTTTGAAAGTTTACTTGCAGTTCTTTCCATTCTCTTTCTTCTTTTTCTTTTCTGATTTGTTCCTCAACTTTTCTTTTCTCTTCATATTCCATTTGTTCTTTTTCATATTCTTTTCTGAGCTTTTGCAGTCGTGCTTGCTCCTGCTTCTGTTTCAGTTCATCCTCTTTCAATTGTTTCTCCCACCATTCTTTTCTCTCTTTCTCCCAAGTCTCTTGCTCTTTTTGAACTTCTTCTCTGATCTGTGTCAGTCTTTTGTTTGCATTTGCCTTTTTTTGTGATTCAGTTTTAATTTTCTTCTCCAAATCTGAAATCTTTTGCTCCCATTGCTGTCTCTGAAGTTCTTCGCGCCCTTTTCTCTCTCTTTCTTCCTCTGCTCTTTTTTGCTCAGTTTGTCCCTTTTTTATTTGCTCTTGTTTAATATTTTCCTCCAGATTCTTGAGTAAATTCTCTCTCTCTGCTCTTTCTTTCTCTGTTTTTTTCTTGTTTTCATGTATTGCTTCTTTATGTTTTCTTTCCAGCTCACTCCTCAGGCTATCTATTTCTTGACTCTTCTCCTTTAGTATCTTGCCCATTTCCTTCTGGATGGCAGCCTCAGCTTCTTTGAACATTGCTGAAGTGAAGTAGCAACCACCATTTTTTTTAACCATAGATTCAATCTTGGTCAGCAACTGACTAACTTGAGAATGTTTTTTTGGATCATTGTTGTTAAAAACCTGAAATCTTTCTCCACATTCAGATGTCAGTTTTTTGACAAAGTCGTCACTGTCTTCTTCTATGTAACTCTCTATTGTTTGATTTTTAAGGTCATCTCCTCTGGTGAATATTACAATTATGAATTCCTTTGACCTTTCTCCAAAGAAATTCTTGATCAGTTCCACAGTTTCTTTTTCCTCCTTTGTAAAGCGACCAATTGACAGGACCAGTAAGATGGCGTGAGGCCCAGGAGACAACAAGCTGATGCATTTCACAAGTTCCTGTTGAACTTCCCCATTGGACAGAGTTGTGTCGAACAACCCAGGGGTGTCGACCACAGCAACAGTCCGCCCATCAATCTTTCCTTCTTCCCTCCTGCAAAGCCTGGTCACTGACTTTATGCTGGCTTTGGACTGAAAGCTGTCTTTGCCCAGAATGGTGTTTGCGGTGGCACTCTTTCCGCTGCCTGTCTTGCCAATCAGCACTATCCTGAGGCACTCTCTGCTTTGGTTTTCAAAACCTTCTGTGTCTGGTGAAGATTTGTTCACGTATGTAGGCTTGGGCCGGACATGCACCTTTGGAAAGCTGCTGACCAAGTTCACGGGTGAGTTTGGTTTGTCATTTTTAGGTTCACTCGTTGGTTCGGGACCTTCAGTACAGTTCAAATGCCCCCCCCTGTTGTTGCTCACAATTTTTTCCATTTTTTCAACCAGGGTTTGGAGATCATGGTCGGAATGTTCCTTTCTATCAAAGTTAATTTGGTGCTGCCTTTGTCCACATTCTTGAATTATTTGATTTATTGCTGAATTTCTTCCTTCATGTGTTAAAATGACCATTGAGTATTTGAAGGCATCTGCACCAAACAAGCTTAGGATTGCCTGCAGTGTGTGTCTGTCGTCCTGAGTGAAGTCTGAAGGGTTCACTAACAGCAGAAGCACATTTGGTCCTGGGGGGCACTGAGCAACACACCCCCTCATCTCGTGTCTTTGTTTGTCCCCAGACAGAACGAAGACATCTGGGGTCATTGTAACAGTCACTGGCATTTTCCTCCACTCTCCCCTGACGCTGTATCTTCTTGTTAGTTTTTTATTAGTCTGTTTTTGTCTTGTAATGAAGTTGCATAGTGTTGTCTTCTCATCGCCATTCTTCCCCAACACCACAATCCTTAATTCAGATGCTGTAGAAAATAACCACGACATTAACTCCAATCACAATTTACTATATTATTTATAAAATGTAATATTTCTATTTGCAACCAAAATGTCAGACTAGCATTAAATACAGGCACATGCACATACATGTATGGACGTTTTTCAGACTCAAAATCCAATTCACGATACATTTGTCAATTAGCAATTCAATATTAAAAGTGGCAGTTCTATAGTTAAGTTAATTATATAAATAAAATATAAAAAAATGTAAAATATATATATTTATATGTATAAATAAAAACATAATAAATTGCATTTTGTATTGTCATGATTTTTTGTAGTCTTTATTCAAATGACAATGCACTTTGCAATTGACAATTTAATATGCTATTTGGTTATTTATTTAAAAATGCATTTTGCAAATGAAAATACAATATGCAATTTGAAAATGCATTCTGCAGCATCTTACTGGTTTAACTGGTTTCAAACAGGTATAGAAAGTGATAAGATGTACTGGATGCTCATTAAATCCGTTAACAAAACCCAGCAGAGCTCCATGAATTTACAATAAGGCAGAAAGAAGCTTTTGCGTCTGAAAAACTTTCATAACAATGTACTGATAGTTGACTTTGTTAATATTACACATTAGCATCTGATGCAAACGCACTACTTATAAAGTGCTGCTGTCTAAACTCACCACATATTGCTTTCACTGGTGCTGCCATATTTTTAGAGTTGTAGAAACTGGAGAAAACTGGCTGAGAAATAAACACAAAATATTGACACACATGCAAACCAAGATGTTGAGTGGTCAGCAATCGCGCAGTTGGTAGGAGGTGGTCCTCTACAGCTGGAGCTGGCACCTGTGCATGGCAGCTGCTGTAAGGGTGAATGAAGAGCTACTGTAAAGCGCTTTGGATCTCTGAAAGGGTGTATAAATGCGCTATATAGATGTGGACAATTTACCATTTAATGTTAGTAGTGGTGCAGTAATTAATTTCCTCACCAAACTCTGGTTTTAAACACAGTATATTCTTCTACCAGTGGTTTTCTGGTGCGTAAGCAGCTAGCTAAGCCTGTGGTTTGCTTGTGTTTGTGGCACAGCATAGCAGCTGTAGACGCTTTCATGACGTGTCACCACGATATACAAATACAAACAGCCAAAGTTCCACATGCCATTTTTACAGTGAGCTAATTCGACTGTCGCCTGCCATCATTCGCCTTCATACGTCTGTCTGTGCTGTACTAACAGTCACTCGAACAGAAACAGTGTTAGAGTAGAAACTAGTATCTGTTAATGGTTTAAAATGAGACATTTAACCACCTTAAAATTTCCCCTCAACGTGAAAATCAGTTTCACATTGCATTGGTTTTTGGATTCACGCAGTCTTAATACAGTATATTTGATTTGAATATAATTTCTTCAGAGTACTCACCGGGTGAAATTCTCACAGTCTCCTTTTTCTTCAAGCTCATAAAGGCAAGTAAGGCGTTTCATCGGAGTTAAGAGGCAGGGCTTTATTCTGGTTTGACAACAGTGAGCCTGAGGTTTACAAGTGACTCATCAGTTCACATTCCTTTGGTTGACCTCGATTCTCTCAACACTGATTTTGATAATCAAGACAAACTCAAGTCATATATTTTATCTTCATCTATTTTCCTTCTTTTCCTCTTTACTCATTTGTATACCAAGTCTGTGTAGTGCCACATTTATGTGTACTGTGTCACATAGTTCATTCTTTTTTGCCCTCTGATCTTTTCATACCTTCCCTTTTGTGATTATTAGTTTAAAGTCTAATGACATGAATGATACAATTCAGAGTAGAGATTTGCACAATTAACTGTTTAAGTTCAAACCGTTTCTAAAATGTTTTATGTGTACAGATGTTGATAAGGCTGAGGAAGTAAAACTGCATTGAAAATTAGACAAGATTTTAATGAATGAGATCTTCCTTTAAACATAGTGGTAGCTCAGTCATTTTTGACTGCAGATATTACTGTAAATGTTAACATGCATATGTTTTCTGGGTTCATTAGTCTACAAAGAACAAGTAACTAGTATGAATGGCAGCTGATGGAGTTCAATAAGTGGTTCATTAAAAGCGAAGGCCACCCTAAAATTAAAGAGCGTTTGGTGTAATCATCATGAGCATCCTATCAATCTTTGTCTGTAGAAAGGTTCCGCTCGTTCATTTCTCTTGTTTCTCAGTCAGCCTGTTAAAGTCTTTCTGATAAGTCTTGCTTCTTGTAAGTTGTGCAAGTATGAAGTCTTTCTGTTTTTGTTGCTTCTGCTTCAGTTCCTTCATTTCCCTTAGGCAGGGATGTCCAAAGTCCGGCCCGGGGGCCAATCACGGCCCGCGGTAAGATTTCATACGGCCCGCAACTTCGGTTGGTGACTGCGCTGTGGTTGTTGTAGCTGGAAATGGTTTATATGGTCGGAAAGACGAAAGTGTAAGCTTTCCAACGGTGTGCAGCTTGTGTCGCTGAGGTTTAGCAGCTGGGCTGTACACAGTCATAACTCACATGATGCCCTCAGGTGTCCCTCAAGAGGGACAGTAGAACTTAAACATCTTGAATAAGATTTGGATATAACTGTTGTTGTTGTGTACCTGTAAATGTGACAAACTATTACTCTGAAAGATCTTGTAAAAGATAAGAGTAAAATGTACTTGTTTTAAACTTTAATGATAAGAGACAACTTTGCATTACATATAACTCCTGTTTAAAATGTTCATGAGGCAAAGATATTTATCAAACTCATGTAAATTTAAGGTATTTCATACAGTTCAGTGTTCATTGTTATCAGACTCCCCAGATATGAATTAAAGGCAGAGTTGTTGTTTAAGAGTTGTTCACGTCTGCCTGAGCGGCTTATATTTGGTTACACTGCCATTTGAAAAATAAAGAGAATTGTGAAGATTAAAATTGTTTCATAATTGTGTACATTTGCATGGAACCTTTTTGGTTAAAAAACATCAGAAGGATCTACTGGCCCCCAGGCATCTTCACTTTATCAAATCTGGCCCTTTGTGCAAAAAGTTTGGAAACCCCTGCCCTTAGGCGTCTCTCTCAGTTATTCCAACCTCTGCATATACTGTTTGTGCTTGAACTCATTGGATTCCTCGACTTGCTTTCGTGCTTGCTCCTCATTTCTTCCAGTTGCTTTATGATGGTGTCTTGAAGTTCTTTCCTGTCTCTTAACTCTTGCTCCCGTCTGATTCCTTCGTCTTTGTTCCGTTTGCTTTCGTATTTTTCTTTTTCCAGCTCATATTCTTTTTTGAGATTTTTAAGTTGGCTTTGTTCCGTCTCTTGCTTCTGTTCATATTCCTGTTTTTGTTTCTCCCACCATTCTCTTCTTCCTTCTCCCAAGCCTCTTGCTCCTTTTTCATTTTGTCTATACTTCGTATTAATAGCATTCTGTCACCTAGAGATTTTTTCTCTGATTCATGTTTAAATTTGTTCTCCACCTCTTAAATTTTTTGTTTCCAATCATTTTACTTGAATTCCTCTTGCCTCTTTTTCTCCCGCTCCGCTTTCTTTTGTTTGTCTTTTTCTTTCTTCCTCTTCTCGCATTCCCTATTTAAACTGGCCTTTTTTTTCTTGAGCAGTTTGGCTCTTTTTGCTCTTTCTTGCTCTATCAATATTTTTTTTTCTGCTTGCAATTCTTCATCTCTTTTTCTTTCTCTGTCATGTTCCTCTGTGTTTCCTTTTGTATGACTTCCTCAGCTTCTTGGAACATCTCTAAAGTGTAGTATCCACCACCATTTTTCCTCACCATTGACTCCACCACGCTCAGCAGGTGTCTGACTTGAGAATGATTCTTCTGATCATTGTTATTGAAAACCTGGTATCTTCCTTCACATTTGATTGTGAGTGGTTTTACCAGGTCTTCACTGTCTTCTTCTATGTAACTGCCAGTTTGTGTTTTAAGGTCATCTCTTCTTGTAAATATAATAATGATGAAATGTTCAGACTTTTTCCAAAAAAACATTTTGTTAAGTTCACGGTTTCTTTTTCTTCCTGTGTGAAGCGACCGACTGGCAGCACCAGTAAGAACACATGCGATCCTGGAGACAACAGGTTGACGCATTTAACAAGCTCCCGTTTAACTCGTTCATTGGACAGAGACGTGTCAAACCAACCAGGGGTATCCACCACCGTGACTCGGCTCCCATCGATCTTTCCTGTTTCTTTTTGACATTCCTTTGTCACTGACATTTGACTGACTTTAGAGGGAAAGCATTCTCTGCCCAAAATGGTGTTTCCTGTGGCACTTTTTCCAAGACCAGTCTTCCCAGTTAACACCATCCTGATACAATCAAGACACGTTTACTTCCCCATTCTTCTTTACTTACTTGCTTAACCAACTCCCTGCTTTTTTATAATCTGACAGCTTTGTTAAAGAGTCCTTGCTTGTAACCCCTGCAGGCTTGAGGAATAAATGCAGGGTGAAGCTGCGGGATCCCGCATTAGACATTGTCTCCACTGTGTGCAACACCTTGAGAAACTTGCTGCTTGTCCTTGATGTTGCAGACAACATATTGCTTCCCACAGCTCCGCAGGTAATGTAAAAGTTATTGCTATTGTAGATGTTGGTTTTCCAAGCGTCTTAAAAGTATTGGATATTCTAAACTATTATAACTGTAGAAATACTTATAACTGTAGAAATACTTTTACGACTGCTGCACCTACCTGTGATTGTAGTGTTCCTTACTGCAGTTACATCATTTGTCCCACATGGCGCATAGCAGTATCATACATTCAGTCCGATAACTCCAATACGTAATATCCTCTGGTCTTTCACATTAGCAGGCTCCTACTGTATGTTAGACATCTGTGGATTGGTAAATTTACCTAAATTAATGCTGTCGTTAATACACACCACACTTCCTGGTAATTTGTGCAAGTATTATTTTAAATAATTCACCAGGTAAGAACCTGCATACATCCTCATTCTAAAAGCATAGACATCCAAAATCTTTTTAAGTAGGTGCTAGCCATGAATGAATGGGGAGGTCCCACACTGACAAAGGACAACTGAAGTCTCTTTGTGCCAGAAAGCATTTAGTGATGTCATCGGTTTGACTGTTTTTAACAACCTCCCTGCTGCTCATGAATTTACATAGTTTAGGCTTTGTTGAGTCTAGTTTTAGATAGAACAGTAAATCTGTGACTCTGGGTTTAGCCAGTATGTCCCACAGCCTGTGGTCTATGGTTTGCCTTAAAGTCAAATCCTCTCGCTGCTAGATAAAAAAGTGCAGTGCTTCAATTAGGACCATCAGTGCAGCATAATTCCATGTTATAAATGCACAGCCAGAACCCTGACAACTAAAACTGCAGGTGTGAGTGAATGTGGTTTACCGTCAAGGCTAAGAGAAGCTGGTGAAACCCGTTCACATCAGGGCGTAGCTGGACACCACTTATTAGAACATTTTTCTTATAATGGCATTTAGACTTCGGCACATTCTGTATAGCAAAGCCTTTAATTCATTTTTTTTCACTGTTTTTGGATTCTACCTGTTGAATGAGGCAGAATCTTTTTGCCACTGTTGCAATGTTCAAGTGGTGTTGGACATTACAGTGTTAAAAATTAATTAGTATTATTATTAAGTATTTAAGTTCCTCGTCAGGCAGACGAGACGAGCGTAGAGCCGTACCAGACGAAACAAGCGTAGAGCCGCACCAGGCAGACAAGACGAGCGTAGAGCTGTACCAGGCAGACGGGACGAGTGTGGAGCCGTACCAGACGAGACAAGACGAGCGTAGAGCCGCACCAGACGAGACGAGACAAGATGAGAGTAGGGCCGTACCAGGCAGACGGTGTCAAGCGCACACGGATGAGGACCCAAATGCACAGCACAACACAGCTTGACGGTGGTAAAAGGGGTCCATCCCACCCCACCTTACAGTCTCACTGTCTGCTCTCCGACCTTATCTATCTGTCCTGATGAACCCAAGAAAAAATTCCAGCAAGGTTTCCACTTGTACTGTGTGCCACTGTATGTGCGTGTTTTTTTATTGTTTGTACTGCAATTGTTTCCACTGTAGGACTAGCGCCGGGTAACCTGGCTGCTGATGGGAATTTCCCCACTGTGGGACTAATAAAGGCATTCTATTCTATTCTATTCTATTCTATTCTATTCTTCTGTTTCTTTCTTTGTGACTGACGATTGACTGAATGAGGGAAAGCATTCTCTGCCTAAAATGGTGTTTCCAGTGGCACTTCTTCCACAACCAGTGATCCCAATCAACACCATTCAGAGACATTCTTTACTTTTCTTCTACTTCCTTTCTCCTACTCCCTCTGCTGATATTTATAAGCTTCCTCCTATAATAAGGAACAATTTCGCATCAACCTTGTAGTTCAGGGTGTTGCCACGAGTTCCTCTGTGAAGCCTGTGGATGCTTTAGCTCTCATGTGTTCCACACCTGTCAAACTCTCAGAAATGTTCTGCTTTTTATTTTCGTAAAGACAATGCATCGTCATCTACAGCTTTCATAGAGCTTCAGGATATCCTTGTTTTTCTCAAGTAACCTCAAAACTGTTCGAGAATTTGGATTCGTCACCACAGCGAATAGAATCACAGTGACATCATTGACTCCATAGTTGAATGTTTTTTGAATGGTGTTAGACGCCTCCCTGTCTTCATCAGTGGGAGGATCCAATGGTAAAATCAGCATGAAAGCATGGCACACATTTGGACAGAGTGGAGCAGCATACAATAGCTTGTAGCTTGTGTTGCTAAAGCAGCGTGCTTCAGCAACACGGGGCTAAGCAGCTACTGTCGAGTTCCAAGGTTCTGTGTGGGCTAAAGACCTCTAAGGGTCAGACTCTACCGCTACTGTACAGTACAATCATGAGGTCCATCCACCGCCGCCCGCCCGGTGTTAATGGACCGTTAACGGGCTGTTACTGCACCATTAGCGCGCTGTTAGTTACAAGCTTCAGCCAAACAGCAACAAGCGGGATGCAGGATGTGACCTGTGTGGTGGAAATTTCCCATAAAGAGGCTGATGAAAGTGTTGTCTTTTGTGCAATTTATTATAAAAATAAGGAAAAATAAAAATAATGGGAAAGTGTTTGCCTGGGGCCAGAGCGGGTGACATTGAGTCTTATCTTAAGCTCCTGTCTAAGGATAAGCGTAAGTACGCATGGAGTTACAGTATGGAGCATGCCTTCAAACTGAGCCTCAAGCTGAATAGACAGGGAATAGACGTTGAGAGAGTGGACTCTTATAAGTACCTGGGTGTGCATCTAAAAAATAAACTGGACTGGACTCATAACACAGATGCACTGTACAGGAAGGGTCAGAGCAGACTCTACCTGCTGAGGAGAATAAGGGCGTTTGGAGTGAGGGGCCACTCCTGCAGACCTTCTATGACTCTGGTGGCATCAGCCATCCTGTACGGTGTGGTCTGCTTGAGCTGCAGCAGACTGCTACACACTGCTGTTGTGTGTAGCACAAAAAAGTAATTTCCCCACACTGAGACTATTAAAGTTTTTTTATCTTAAAAACTAACATTGAGTCGGTGTGTTCGTTTGCCAAAACAATGTCGGACTCCGAAGTTTTCTCTGGACCCCTCCCCAATGTGACCAGCGATGACATGTATAGACATGTATGCTTGGAGCACTTTTTGGGGAAAACCTGGGCTGATTAGAAGAGACGGCGTCCATCCCACGTTGAACGGAGCCTCTCTGCTCTCTAGTAACATGGCCATGTTGCTTAGTCCCCCCACTGCTTGACAACTCAGAGTGGAGCCCAGGACGCAGAGTCGCAGTCTTACACGCCTCTCTGCATGTTCTCTACAGCCGCGACCCACTCTTAGTCTTAGTTATCGCATAGAGACTGTGTCTGCTTCTCGACCACCTAAACTATACAAGTCACAAACAAATCAAAGAGGAGTGACTTACCAGAATTTAATAAACATCAAAACAGTTCCTCTTACGGAACAAAGTAACAGTAAGCTAATAAAGTGTGGTTTATTAAATATCAGATCTCTCTCATCTAAATCCTTGTTAATAAATGACTTGATAAGTGATGTTATGGCAAAAATTGTCTCTTCCTTATTTTTATGTCTCTTCCTTATTTCTATGCAGTTATTATACGAGTTATGACTTATGTTCTGCAATTAATATCTTATGTTTTGTCTTACTGTATGCATTTGACATTTCACCTAGATTGTTCAATGGTTGTCTCTGCCTGATAGACTCTCAACTCTAGCTCCCAAACCCAAGGTCGGGGAGTTGTGTCTCTGTCTGTTGAGACTTGGTGCTCCTTTCTCACAGATAGTTGGACGTCAGCGATGCAGGTGTGAGAAAGCAAAAATCTTCACACACACTGCGATAGGGAGGAGATGGTGCATGTAATTTGATTGGGTTGGAAAGACATTCCACCTTAGTCGGACAGAGAAGCTAAAAGGCAGAAGCAACTTGAGGATCGTGGGCTCTTTGCATCACACCTCCGTGGTGTGTGCACTGATCTCCCCAGCTGGTTTTTGGTTTGTTGATGTGCACGATCAACATCCATGCTTTTTATTTGCTTTCCCCATTATTTTTATTTTCTTTATTATTTCAATAAATCGCACAAAAGGACAACTCTCTCTCATCTACTTCTTTATGGAAAATTTCCACCACAAGTGACCATCACATAGATCTGTTCTGTCTCACTGAAACCTGGCTGCAGCAGGATAAATGTGTTAGTTTAAATGAGTCGACTCCAATGAGTCACATCAACTATCATGTTCCTAGAAGTACAGGTAGAGGTGGAGGAGTAGCAGCAATTTATAACTCAGATTTATTAATTAATCCTAAACCTAAACATAGTTATAACTCATTTGAGAGCCTCACTCTGAGCCTTTCTCACCCAGACTCTAAAACTCAGAAACCAGTTGTGTTTTGTATTGTTTACCGTCCTCCTGCTCCATATTCGGAGTTCTTAACTGAATTCTCTGAATTCTTATCTGACTTAGTTCTTAGCACAGATAAAGTCATTGTAGTGGGAGACTTTAACATCATGTAGATGTTGACAGCAACTGTCTCAGCACTGCTTTTAACTCCTTAATAGACACTATTGATTTTACTCAGCATCTTGTCCTGACATATGGGGTTCAAATTGATAATTTAATAGTTCTTCCCCAAAACCCTCTGTTATCTGACCATTTCTTATTAACTTTTGAATTTAGCATAATTGACCTTACAGCAGCTGGAAAGAAATCTTACTGTAGCAGATGTTTATCTGACAACGCTGTTGCCAGATTCAAGCAGATGATTCCATCATCTTTTGCCTCATTGTCTTGTAGCTACAAATAGGAGAACAGTCACCTTAATCCTTATGAACAGGTTGACTGTCTTGTAGATGGTGCTGCAGCTTCTCTACGTACAATGTTAGACACAGTGGCTCCTCTGAAGAAGAAGACAGTGAATCAGAGGAGGTTAGCTCCGTGGTATAACTCAGAGATCCGCAGCCTAAAGCACAGGACCAGACAACTAGAAAGACAGTGGCGTTCCAACAAAATAAATGTAAACTGCATAGCATGGAAGGACAGTCTAATAATATATAGAAAAGCACTTTGTGCTGCTAGAAAAACATATTATTCCTTCTTAATTGAGGAAAACAAAAACAACCCAGGTTTCTTTTCAGAAACTGTAGCCAGGCTGACTAAGAGTCATAGCTGTGTTGAGTCTACTGTTCCCTTAAATCTCAGCAGCAGTGACAGTAGTTCATGAACTACTTTACTAATAAAATTATAACCATTAAAGAAAAAAATTCAGCAGCGACTAACCTCCAAATAACAGAAAGCTCTGTCTAAATCCAACAACTCTAATAAATGTACCAAATCCTCTGTCTTCCCTAGACAGCATTTTCCCCATAACTCATATGGAGTTAAGTTTAATAATTAATTATAGGCCTGTTTCAAATTTACCCTTTATTTCTAAGATTCTTGGAAAAATTTGCGTCTAAACAATTATCTGACCACCTGAATAGGAATAACCTGTACAAAGATTTTCAGTCAGGATTTGGAAACCATCATAGCACAGAAACAGCTCTGGTTACAGTCAATGATGATCTTCTATTAGCTTCAGACAATTGTCTAGTTTCTGCCCTAGTCCTGTTGCATGGATGAGATAACATTAGCTTCAGATTCTACTGTGAGGAACCTTGGTGTCATCTTTGACCAGGATCTCTCTTTTAAATCATACATTAAACAAATCTTCAGAACCGCCTACTTTCACCTTCTCTCAGAGCGATGCAGAGAAACTGATTCATGCATTTGTTACCTCTAGGCTGGACTACTGTAAATCCTTACTCATAGGATGTCCTAACAGCGACCTAAAAGCCTACATCTTATTCAAAATGCTGCAGCCAGAGTTCTGATACTGTAGGACTTAGAAAGAGAGATTACATTTCTTCTACATTAGCTTCTCTGCACTGGCTGCCTGTAAAATGTAGGATAGAATTTAAACCTCTCCTACTCACCTACAAAGCACTTAATAATAAAGGTCCTTCTTATCTTAAAGACCTCATAGTTTTTTATGCTCCCAGCAGAACACATTGTTCTCAGTTCTGCTGGGCTACTTGTGGTTCCTAGATTCTTTAAATGTAGAACAGGAGGCAGAGCTTTTAGCTACCAAGCTCCTCTCCTCTGGAACCAGGTCCCTCTTCAGGTTCGAGAAGTTGTTCTATGTTTAACTAACCTTGTCTCTTTCTCTCTAGTAGTTGTGCTTCTCTCCCGCTCTCTCTTCCCTCCACTTGGTCCTCACCTACAGGTATCAGAGCAATGTTTCTGTGATGGGCAGCTGTGGGTCCAACCATCCTGCCTGTGTCCAGTCCCTGCTCCAACCATCCTGCCTGTACTCTATTATTGCTGATTGTCATTGCTGTGCTTTTCTCTCTCTCTCTCCTCTCACCCCAACCGGTCGAGGCAGATGGCCGCCCACATCCAGCCTGGTTCTGCTGGAGGTTTCTTCCTCGTTAGAGAGGGAGTTGTCTCAGGCAGAGACAACCATTGAACAATCTAAGTGAAACGCCACAGATACATAAGCTATTATTTGCAGAACATAAATCATAAATTATATGACAACCACATAGAGTTTGAAAGAAACAATCCATCAGATTACACCTGCGCGCTTGCAGAAGGTGTGGCGATCACCTTCTACCAGGGGGTGGAAATTTTTGAGAGCACTGTGGACGGTCGACAGTGTCAGGGTTCGTTCGGATGAGGACCCACATGCACAGCACAGTACAAGGTTTTATCAGGCGTTGAATCGTGGTCGGGCAGGCAAGGTCGGTAACAGGCGGGTACAACACCAAGGCAGACAGAACAGGCAGGGATTAGGCAAGCTCAGAATCAGCAGTCCAGAAACAAGATACGTAAAACACGGCCGGACAGAATCAAAGAAACTGGGAACTATGACGGGTACACACAAACGACGATCTGGCGGGGAACTGAGGACACAGGTGGTGGTTAAATACAACGTGACTTGATTACTGATACTAAACAGGTGTGTGTAATGAAGACCGGTACTGACAGGGAACAGCTGTGACAACGGGTAAACAGGAAGTAAAGCAGGAACAGAAACAGAAACCGGGAGTGCTACCAAAATAAAACCGGAAATGGAAACTGGAACCAAAATAAAACAAGGAACAGAGCCAGAACCTGACAGACAGGGCTAAAATGAAAAGTTACAGAGTCCTTATTTAGCATGAAAAAAGCATGTGTGCCAGTCATACGGTGTCAACTGTACCTTTTAGTGCAGCTCAGACACTATACCAGGTCTGGATAGAGTTTAATTCTCTTAAAGCTTTCAAAATGAAATACTGTATTTACACTAATATGTAGAAGAGTCTGCGATGGACTGGCGACCCGTCCAGGGTGTACCCTGCCTCTCGCCCATAGCCAGCTGGGTTAGGCTCCAGCACCCCCGTGACCCCGCATTAGGGAGTAAGCGGTTAAGAAAATGGATGGATGGATGGATAGTTTTTTAATGGCAACTGTCTGTGTTTGTTTCTCAGCCTACAGCTCTCCTAGAAGTGTTTTAACCCTCGAATTTCATCTACCTATCTATCTAGAAATACAATGAACATTGTTGCTGGCTGGCAACTGCCATTTCTTACATCACTTACCTTAAACTGCTGCTCTTTTATTGTAGTGTTGTTATAGTTTTTAAATCATCCATTTCGTTAACTAAAGTGCAAACTAATATTTTGCTGTCCCTCAAATTGCCAGGTCCATCAGATCACCTGCAGATGATATAGTTCATAGTTTATAGTTTTGATATAGTCGAAGATTGTTGGATTCAATTGTGTTGCCTTTTGTGTTTTCTCTCTTCCTCACCAGATGGTTAGACTGTTTGTGCATAGTGTACTGTAGCTCCAGCTCCACAGTAAACAGCAGCATAATGTAGAACAATAGTGTAAAGGCAGGACTTTTACAGGCTGTTAAAATAAACTTTGTAGCTGTTGCTTGAGTCTGACAAATGATGTTCTAAATTTAGCATCTATCCATCAATGCATGGGTTCAGGTAGGTGGGACTTTCCAAAGGAAATTTTCAGTTTTGGATTTGGATCTCCCCTTATGACAGTAACAAGGGAGAGCATGCGTGGCTTTCCATCAAGGGTCACGTGATATTACTTTTGTCTGAAATGTTTGAACTTTACATCGAAGGCTCTTGCTGCCGGTTGCGCAGTCAACATGTTTATATGCATGTGGGCATATACTGTAATTACCTTCTTGGCTGCCAGATTTGCACATGTTCATATGGAGCAGCCAGCGTTATTATTTAAAGGCTACTCATGAAGCTATTTTTGCTTTCTCTGCAAACAGAAGTCATAAGTAACACCAGCGAGCTGAACATACTGAGCCCCGCTGATCTGCCAGAAGCATTTTAAAGTTTGCCACAGGGCTGGACGGCAGCAGGGGTCTTTATGTTTCATACCTCAGTGTCTGTTGGATGTGTTTGATTTATATCACAGCCCCTCCTGAATGTAGCAGCCTGTATGTACTGTAATAAACATGTACATTTGTTTTAAATACATCAAACACACCACATGATTGTAAGTCTTTCTTTTTACTTTGGGAGGTCATTTGGTTTGTTTGATTTATAGCCTGGTGCTTCCTCACTGTTTTCACATGGGTCCAAAGCACCCCACCCTTCTCACTGGGAGGCTTTAATAAAACTCATTTGAACCCAGATCTGCATCAGCCTCACTTCATCTTCTCTATATGTACTAAGGGCTCCTTACAACATTTATCAGTGCTGTGCATGGTTTATTAGTGCCTAAGTAGTTGCTTAGTGTTATAATTTTTTTGGGCTTAGATTTTGGAGAATTTAGATGCAATGCTGCCTTCATCAATTCATTTCAGAAGCAAGGTTTAACACATGTTTCATTAGTTTTCACACATTATTTCACAATCAGAATCTCATTTATTGCCATGTACAGTGCAGGATCAAGTGGTGATTTGGTTCTGTGTTATGACAGTTATTTATTTATTTATTTAACTTAATTTTCACAGTATCTTTGGTTTTGTTAAAACGTAAAAATCTCATCTTTTTTAAATTTTATTCTTTATATTTTCGTTTGGTGTTCCATTAAATAACATTTCCCTTTCTCTCTCTTTTAATTTTCTTTTTGTGTCTCTTCCATTTTTCTTACTTTTTCTCTTTTTCTACTTTAATTATTTATCCTCCTCAAATTTGCTGAGTTTTTTTCTCCCTTGCAGGTTCCTTTTACAGAAAAAATAAGGTTGTCTAAACTGCGAGTGTAATGTCTGTCTGCAGAAAGATGTCCCCTCCTGCCTCAGAAGGGCTTCTCTGGGATTTTGTATCCTGAGTAGAGATTTATTGAATCAAATGTTATTTTAAAGTCAAACTAAATGAGTTACATGTTTCTGGTACAAAAATGTTGTGTTAAATTATGTTAATAATAGGAAGTGGGCACAGTTTATATTGGATATTTCTTGTTTTCATCTGAAGTCGTTGTCAAAAGCTGTTTGCGAAAAGTAATCTATTATCTGGCTTGAAGGCACTTTGGCAGAAAAACACTGTGGTGTATAGGAGTTGAACCTGTGACCTTTTTGTTATAATCTCATGTGTCTGACACACTGCTGCCCTGGTGGAAAGAAATGTGTGGGAAAGTGTTCTAAAATAGTTTGGGCTGGATGTAAACGCGCAGTTACAGATGTGGAGGTTGCTCGTGATGTTTTTGGTTGGACGAGGTGTTGTTTTAACGATGGTGTGACCAATAAAGCGTCAACTTACTGGCGAAGTGCTTGAGCAAACCCGAGGCCATTAATTGTGCTGAGGAGAGTCAGAGACACCAGATATTTCCCATAAATCATTAGGGTTTGGTCAGATGTGAAACTGAGCGCTTATCGGATGGGAGGCATTTCCAAAACCTGGACAGAGTCACTGACTCTGTGTCACCAGCTGCTTTGTCAGTTGTGGCTGGTTGAAACTAAGTATTTTGTCTTTTTTCTGTCCACTTGTCCTTTTCTCTCTTAATTAGTTATTTCCATCTTTCACTGGCTAAAATATAGTCAATTGTGCTTCTTATTTTTAATAATACATTTTATTTGTCTTATTTTGTTTTCTTGATCCTGTGAACAGCTGTGATGAATTTACATCACTCATTTCTTTCCAGCTTCTTCATGCAGAGTTTACATTTTTTGTTCATATTTATCAAAAAGATGCATCCAGTGTAGTCATTTTAAATGGAACCTGTCTGTTTGATTGCAGGTCCTGCATCTTCTACAGAGCATGCATGGACATTCCCAGAGGAACAGAGCTCCTGGTTTGGTACAATGACTCCTACACTTCCTTCTTTGGCATCCCGTTGCAGTGCATTGCTCAGGATGAAAATCGTAAGAAGCCGCTTCTTTAATTTTAATTTATTATTTATTTATTTATTTATTTTTGGTTTGCATGTGAGTCATCGGCAGTAATGAGCCGTGTAGTGAACCATATACATTATTTGAATTTGGAATTTGTAAAAGTGTTAAAGCAAAGAAAGGTCATCTTTAAAAAAGGTGGGAGCTTGGTAAAACAACCAGCCAGATGCTAATTGGTAAATGCCACAGACGTCCAAACATTTACCGACCCTCCCTGCTTTGCATCTGGCACGGTTGCAGAAAAGAAAACAGCGGTTTTGCTTGGATGTAGCTTTAATTTGATTATAGTCTCGTCCTCCAAGCCAAGCTGCAGACGCAGGCTTTTACAGGCTTGATTTCTATCTGATTTATTTGTCTGGTGAACCGATCCAGTCAAAACAAGATGAGGCAATGTTTCGTATGTTTAGACGTTGACATTGTGGGGTGTGTTGACATCCTCGCTGCTATGAATGGATGCCTGAAAACGTCTGCTTCAAAAGAAGCGTCTCCTAATTTACTGTGATCACGTTTGTGAATCATGTCACAAAGGTGTGAGTGACTTTAGGTTCAGGTGACAGACAACTCGACCCGTGTGTCCCCACCTGACTAGAAACAAGACACATTTTAGTAAAGAATCTGTTGTTTCGTTTTTTCCGTTGTGACCGTTTTCTTTTTATTTTCTCCAGCCCTTTGTCCGTTTCTCTCTCAGTTTCACCTCATCCCATCGTCTCTTCTTCTCTGTAACTCATTTAGATCTGTTTACATCTCTGTTAGTTTTCTGCTCAGCCAGTCTGTTTACATCTTTTCCATTCAAAGGGTTTTTCTGTGGGTTTGACAGGACAACTCCCTCTAGGGAGAATTAAAACATTGGACATTTGTTCTTACACAGTTAAAGAGCATGGAACAAAACATGAAGGAGTTTTAATCAGTGGAATCTAAAACGAAATGAATTGAATTAGAAAATGACAATGTTTATCTCAGCACATGCACACACACTGGTACTACATTTTAGAAGCCTTGCTTTGCCAATTTAATACACACAAAATACATGTTCAGCAAATGAATGCTTACATTTCTAGAATCCATGACCACCAGCGTATTCAGCTGTCAGTGGGAGCGTTGACCTTGCTTTTGCATCGTTTCTGCTTTGTTTGCACTCGTCATATCCAACATTTCAGTTGATTCAGCATGTTTAGTGTATATGTGGTAGCTGGTTGTTGTGGACAGTGTGTTCATGTCGCCCACACGAGGGAGACGTGAATCAACAGGGTGTTGTGCTTTTGTTGCTGCTACTTAAATGAACAGAATGTCATCAGTTTAAGACTTTTTAACATAAGACATGAACATTTACACAATTTAAATACAAACATATTGAAGCCTAACTGTACAGCAGAGAAAACATACACACCCTCTAAACACACTATCACAGACACACACCCTGTGGTTATTTACTCATGCATGTTCCATCCAATCACAGGCTCTCGTTTTGATGCTCTGCAGCCTGTCCACCGCCTAACAGCAACAATGTGTGCGCTGACTGTACAGCAGACCTGTCTCTCCTCTCCTCTCCTGCGGTGCATGCTGGGAGCGTGGTGAGAGCGCGAGTGTTCGAACAGGTGTGGAGTGTGTGGAGTTGGTGAATGAGATCGGGACATTTCTGGATACTTTTCCATGTTTCTTTCTTCGGTGACAAGGTAATTAAACTTGTTTCTAACTTGTTTGAGGATCAGGTGTGAGCGGTAGTCGGCTGTTTGCAGGTGGTCATGGCGGCCCTCCCAGGGGAGGGATCGCCTCCCCTGTCGCTGAAACACGGGCTTCGCGTTGCGGCTAATCCCACATACACGGTGGAACAAGTTCTCCTGGCGATCGGAGAACAGGTTGGCTTTGCTAATATCATGTATGGATCACGGATGAGCAGAGCGGTGGTGGCGTTTATCAGGGAGGAGCGGATGGTGCACCAACTGGTGGAGAGTGGCGTTGTGCTCGGCGATGAGTTCGTTAGCGTGTCGCCGCTTTTTGCACCGGCCACTAGAGTCACCGTATCAGGTGTTCCCCCGTTCGTTCCCGACGAACTGCTGGAGAAGGAACTCCTTCGGTTTGGGAAGTGCCCCAGCAAGTTCAGAGTGGTTCGGCTAGGATGCAAGGACGATAGGCTGCAGCACGTCCAGTTGCTGCGGAGACAGGCGCTCATGTACCTGACCGAGCCCGGACAAAACCTGGACGTGTCGTTCAGAGTCACGTTTGGCGGAGCTTTTTATACGGTCTATCGTATAAAATTCATTTCATTTCGAAATGAATAAAACTGTATAAAGTATTCTTAAACGACCCAAATAGCCATGGCTAAATTTGGGTCGGAATACGGGATTCACTGCTTCTTTCTGTTCCCTCTGTTTCTGTTTTTTCCTACTCTTCATGGAGAGGCTGAGGATTGGAACACTCAACATTAATGGAGGGAGGGACAGGGAGAGGCGGGCCACGGTTTTTGAGCTAATCAAGGCCAAAAGCATAGATGTGCTCTTTTAACAAGAGACACACAGCACAACTGAAAATGAAACTGATTGGGCAGCTGAGTGGAAAGGGCAGGTTTTCCTGAGCCATGGCTCCAATCTAAGTGCAGGGGTGGCTATCCTTTTTTCTCCATTTGTAAAATTAACAGAGGTGGGAATACGTGAGGTCGAGTCTGGCAGGGTTCAGGTAGTGGAGGCAAAAATTAGAGGGTTATCTTTTAGGTTTATAAATGTTTATTCACATAATTCCGGTTCACGCAGGTTGGAGCAGTTTCGGAAGCTGCGTGACACCCTGAAGCAGGTAGATGGCAGTTCTATAGTCATTTTAGGGGGCGATTGGAACTATACCACACAACCTCAGGTGGATAGGAATACGGGGGAACCACCAGGGTTTTCTAACCACCATTTGATGACAACAGACCTGTCGCTGGTTGCACAATGTCAGCGATGTCCTTATTGGCAGTTCGATGTTAAGTTAGTACATGATAAAGTCTTTTGTGAAGCTTTTGCTGAGTTTTGGAGTCAGTGGAAGCTGAGGAGGGGAGATTTTGAGAATCTGGGCCTATGGTGGGGGGTTTGGGAAGTCTCAGATCAAAACCTTTTGTGAACAATATATGAGGCATACTTCAAATCTAGAAAGAAACTACATAAACAAGTTGGAGAAGGAGATAAGGGTGTTGGAGGAAGAGTTAATAGATGGGGCGGGAGAAAACAGCAAAACTTTGAGGACCACGAAAGACCTATTAAGCCAGTTTATGAATGAAAAAGCTAAGAGGGCTTTAATAAGGAATAGAATTTTAACTATTAGAGATATGGATGCCCCGACAGCTTTTTTCTTTAATCTGGAAAAGAAAGTGCGGGAGGAAAATGTGATGAAACATCTAAAACTACAGAATGGATCAATAACTACAGAGCCTGCCATGATGAGAAGAACCGCCATTGACTTCTACACGGAGCTGTTCGGGGCGGGCAGTTGCAGATCGGACTGTGCAAAGGCGCTCCAGGAGGGACTGCCAAAGCTGACAGAGAGCCAGTCTTCCGTGCTGGAGCAAGGAATCTCGTTGGATGAGATGGCTAAAGCAGTGCAACAGCTAGGCAGCGGTCGATCAGCGGGGATAGATGGTCTCCCTGCGGAGTTCTTCAAGTGCTTTTGGGATTTTTTGGGAATAGACTTGGTTGAAGTCTTTGCAGACTGCATGGTTTCGGGGAGGTTGCCGACCAGTTGCACAAGGGCCATAGTGACACCTCTGCCCAAAAAAGGAGACCTTTGTCTCCTGTTGAAGGAGGGCTGTTGAAGAACTGGAGACCAGTGTCACCGTTATGTACTGATTATAAAATATTTGCCAAATGCCTTGCAAACAGACTAAAAGAGTGTGTTGGGTCGATGGTGCATAAGGACCAAGAATCATATTGCATACCCAATCGGACTATAATGGACTATTTGTTTTTACTGCGTGATATTATTGACCTGTCTAAAGTAAATGAATTGGATGTGGGTGTTCTTTCACTAGATCAGGAGAAGGCTTTTGACAGAGTTGACCATGGGTATCTTTTTCGCACTTTAGGTGTGTTCGGACTTGGAGAGAAGTTTATCTTTTGGCTAAAAACACTCTATGGCGAGGCCACTGTCTAAATCAAGGTCGAAGGAGGTCTTAGCAGAGCGATACCGGTTCAGAGGGGGAAAAGACAGGGGTGCCCATTATTGGGGCTGCTTTACGGACTGTCAATTGAGCCCCTCTTGCATCATCTTAGACAGGATCTTGAGGGGGTGCTTCTTCACAAGGACCTTCCATCCAGGGTCAGTCTGTCAGCCTATGAGGATGATGTTACCATTTTTATAACAGGACAGAGGGACATTCAGGTTCTTGAACAGAAATTGGCAGTTTACGAACTAGCTTCTTCAGCCAGGGTAAATTGGGCGAAGAGTGAGGGTCTCATCTTGGGAGATTGGAGAGGTAAAGCTCAGCCAGTTTTACCTGCAGGGCTGCAATGGGGCACAGAGGGGATAAAGAGCCTGGGTGTTTTTTTTTGGGTAGTGAGGGCTTTCAGAAAAAGAATTGGGAAGGGTTGATTGAAAAAGTTAGTGCCCGACTGTCTAAGTGGACCTGGATCCGCCCCCAGTTGTCTTATAGGTGAAGGGTCCTGGTGGTTAATAACCTGGCTGCTTCTATGCTTTGGCACAAATTCACTGTGATGGAGCCTCCAGAAACACTAGTGAAGGAAATCCAGAAGAGGCTAGTGGATATCTTCTGGGGAGGTGTGCACTAGAATCGGGCGGCAGTGCTATATTTGCCAGTGATGGAAGGAGGCCAGGGATTGGTGGACCTGAAGAGTCTTGTGACGGCCTTTCGCCTGCAGAGTGCTCAACGGTACTTATACCACGATCCCAATTGTGGACAGAAACAGCGACGGTACTCCTCCGCAGAGTAATGGATTTGCAATATAATTAACATGTTAATTTTAATTATATTACAATGTTTTTGCTGGATTTGAGTCAAGTTGATCCTTTACGGGCTTCGCCCTTCTATCAGTCAATGATTCGGGTGTGGAGGAAGACAATAAAGATCAACAGAGACTGCGAAATGTTCTATGGAGGTGTGGCAGAGGAGCCCCTGTTCTTCAACCCGGTAATCCAGTGCAGGAGCCTTGTGTCAGTAAGTGTACAGAGGATGCTGGTGTCGGCCGGGGTGACAAAGTTGGAGGGGCTGATGGAAGATGGGAATTGGATCGCAGCCACAACGCTGAGCCAGAGGACAGGGTCCAGATCAACAAGGTTTTTGCAAAAGTTGATGAAGAAGGTGAGGGCCAGTCTGCCTGGTCTTTTTAGAAAAGCCATAGGAAGATCTGTGGTGAAGGAAGAACTGGCTTACAAGGAGGAACAAAATGAAAGAGGTGGGATGTTCAGATGTTGAACTTCTGTTTAAAAGCCTGGTAGCCTCAAGGTTAAAAGTTGAGTTTGCCTTTTATAAGATGGTGTCAGATCTACTGTAAATAGTTTTGTTTTTCATTGGAGATATAAGGGTGTGTTGTGTTTGGGGAATCAAGGCCTGCTTGTCCTTAATTTTTGACAGAATTTGAATGAGTGAGAAACCAACAGATTATTTGTTATTGTTATTGTTCTTATTATTTGTTTTTTATTATTTTGAAAAGTGTTTTTTGATCTCGTTTGATCACATTTTTTTAAATTGATAGTTTCCTGTAAACATTTGTGTGAATTAAATGTCTTGTTAAAGGTCAAAGGTCTCCTCTCCTCTCCTCTCCTCTCCTCTCCTCTCCTCTCCTCTCCTCTCCTCTCCTTTGCGGTGCATGCTGGGAGCGTGGTGAGAGCGTTCGAACAGGTGCGGAGTGTGTGGAGCGTGTGGAGTTGGTGAATGAGATCGGGACCTTTCTGGACACTTTTCTATTGTTTCTACTTCGGTGATAAGGTATTTAAACTTGTTTTAACTTGTTTGTGAATCAGGTGTAAGCAGTAGTCGGCCATTTGCAGGTGGTCATGGCGTCCCTCCAGGGGGAGGGTTCGCCTCCCCTGTCAATGCGACATGGGGTTAGGGTCGCCGCAAACTCGCGCTATTCAGTGGAGCAGGTTCTTTTGGCGATCGGGGAGCAGATCGGCTACTGTAACACCATGTACGGCTCTCGAATGAGCAGAGCCGTGGTGGCCTTCCACCCGTGTTACGGTCTCGGGTGTTCTGCCTTTCATTCCAAACGAGCTGCTGGAGAAGGAACTTTCCCGCTTTGGGAAGTTTGCCAGCGGTTTTCATACGGTTCGCTTAGCGTGCAAGGATGCAAGGCTGCAGCACGTTCAGCCGCTAAGGAGGTAGGCGTTCATGTACCTGAGCGATCCGGGACAAATGTTAAATGTCTCGTTTATCTGCCCTTTATCAGCACCAAAATCAAACATCATAGTTGTTACCAGAACATTAGCATAAAAGCATCTCTGCAAGCCTGGTGGGAGTTTCTTAAAATTAATGGGTCTTCGCTTACTCTTTGCCAAAACACACCTCTCTGGAACAATCCAGACATCATACAAAACAAAAAGGCAATACACTTTCCAACTTGGCATATCAAAGGGATAACACATCTGAAACATGTTTTCACAAGAGACAAGTTTACCTCTTTTGAAGAACTAGTGTCTCACTATGAAATCACTAGTGCCAATTTCTTAGAATACCAACAACTAAAGTCAATACTTAATGCAAAAAGTAAGAATACTGCCATCCACATGCAACCACCACCAGTAATAGAGCGATTTATTGATATATCAGGGAAAAGGACAGTATCCAAAATCTATATCTTAATTTCCAATGTAGACCAGACAGTGAGCCTTCCGATCTCTAAATGGGAAGCTGATCTCAATATCACCACTAATTACACGTTCTGGAATAACATATGTTCTAATTTATTCAGAATGACAAAAAATACAAATTTACAACTAATACAATACAAAATTCTTCATAGAACTCACTATACAGGACAAAGGATGTTCCAAATGGGTCTCACAAACTCAAATATTTGCCCTCACTGTACAGATAACACAGCAGATAGATTCCTACATGCATTCTGGTCATGCTCACCTGTGCAACAATTTTGGCAAAGAGTATGTGAACACCTGTCAACCAAGTTAAGCTGTCCAATCCCAGCAGCCCCTGCACTTTGTCTTCTAGGAGATCTAAGTGGGCTTGATCTAGAGACAAACTCATCACACACACTTCTTTCTGCCCTCTGTGTCGCAAAGAAAATCATCCTCATGAACTGGAAAACTAAAAAAAAATTAAGCATTACTCAATACCTGAACAGCTTGTTAGATTATACCACCTTAGACACATTGTCTGCTTCATCAAATCAATGACCAAAACTATACTCTGATTGATTCCATTTCCAGGTAAGGATGCGTGGGGCTCGGGTGCTGCGTCATGTCTGGCACAGTGGTGGGGGGGTGACTGGTGGTTGGTGGTGCCTGCCTGCCTAAAGAACCGGGACGGGTTGGTGGACTCAGGGCTGGCCGCATGGGTCCCCTGCGGTGGGGGTGTGGTGGCTGCTGGGACCGGCGGCCCTGTGCCGGGGTGGGACCATTTTGAGGGTTGGCGTGTGCCTGTCTCCGGGGAGCCGGAGGCGGGCCTCCCTGCCGGTGTGCGGGGGCGGACCTGGGGGTGGAGACCTGGGTAACCTGCGTCCGGGGGACTCCCTCTGGGGGTGCCTGCCTGTGCCCGGAGGGGTGTCTCTCCCCTGGGGCGCTGCCCCTGCTCGGGTGGGGCGCTGCCTGCCCTAGCGGTCCGACGCCCTCTGGTAACTGCTCGGGCCTGTTGCAGGGGGGGTTGGCGGACTACTCAGGCTAGAACCTTCATTGGGCCCTGGGCGGAGGCTGGCCCTCAATGCACAACCGCAGAGTATGTGTGTGGGTTTGAGTGTCACACTACACGGGGCGAGCATGGGCATACTTGAGCGAGAGAATGGGTAAGTGTGAAAGAAGGGTGAGGATGGCTCTGGCTGTGCTGCGTGTGGCGCCTGGGCAGTAGTACTGCGGTCCCTGGGTCTCGGCTGTCCCTTCCTGGCTGGGGGTTGTGGGGGGTGGTGGGATAGGTAGCAGAGCCAGTCGGGAACCTGGCTCTGCGGACCCTGGTGCTCTGCTTCCCAACTACATTTCTCCGCATTCATCCACTTAGGTCTGCAAGGGGCGTCCTGCTGATGGAGGGACCAGGGCTACTGGGAAGTGGTTCCGTCCCTTCCAAGTGGGATGCTCTGCAGTTTTAATTGCATTAGTCATACACACTTGTCCAGGAATCTGGGGGCTCCTTCCGGGGGGGCCAGTAGACTTCCCATTGATGGCTCTGTCTGCTGGACCCCCCGGAGAATTGGATATCTCCCAAAGTTCCTCATACTTAGCTACATACACATACATTTAGGGCCGGGGGTGGGCTCTTTCACTGGGGCCTGGGGCTCAGGCCAGTTGTGGCCTCGGCCACTGGCCCTGATGGAGAGATCACCACCCAGTTTTAACTGCAAAAAGACATTTAGGGCGAGGGGGGGCACTGTCCGGGGGACACACCGTCAGCCAGCGGTTGTGCTCCTGGAGGTGTCACCCACCTTCAGTGCACTTTAGTTCCACACACTCACGTCCAAGCTGGGTTGCAGGGTTCTGGGGTACCTATTTCTACTGCCCTCTGCCTCCCCCGGGTTGGGGGGGTTGGTCGGGGCTCGGGAGGAGCTGCGGTCCCTGCCTGGGGCCACATGGACGGCAGGCCGGAGACCTACCCTCCCCACGAATGTGATCAAGCGAATGGTGTGGGTGGGAGAATGTATCTGAGAGTGCATTGGTTCACGTATGATTGATTAGTTTGTTGTGAGAGAGTCTATGGTGTGTGTGTGTGTTGATGTGATGATGTGTGTTGCACATGTGGATGGGTGTATGCGTCTGTGTTTGTGTGAGTTGGTATGCGTGTGGTGCGGTTGAAGTGTGGGGGGTCCGGTTTTTCGCCCGGGGTACGATGATCGTCTGCCTGGGTGGTCTCTTTTCTGCTGACCCCACCAATTGCTGGCCTTGTGCTGCAGGCCGCTGTAGCGCCAGGGGATGAGGTCGGGCCGATGGGGTAGGCCCCGCTCCGCCCGTGTGGGGGTGGTGGGCTGGGGGCGGGCCCCACTCTGGGCGCGGGGGCATCTTCTGGCGGGCTCCCTACGGACCGTGGGTCCTCGGGCTCTACTCTTTCAGGCCGACCCTCCCGCCGGGGGGAGTGTTTGCCCCTGGTTCTCATGGGGCGGACAGCGTTGACCCCCGGTGGCCCACTCTGGCCTCGGGTGCTGTCTCTGTGGCTGCTGCAGCTCTGCCTGGGGGGCTCTGTGTGGGCGGCTTGGGTCGCAACACCTGCCCTCCTGGAACTGAAGGTGTGTGGGCTCCCTGGCTGCTAGGATTCCTTCCTCTGCTTGCTGGATGGGCGTAGTGGCGGAGCCCCTCACATCACCCTGGCTTCCACAAGTGGCATTGTTCATGCACCAACGTCTGCCTCACCCTTTGGGTGAATAATGATAAGCTACAGCCTTACTAACCTTGTAGTGGGACACTTTCCAAATCCAACTGTAAGTATTATTGATACTTATCACTACCGATATGAATAATGTGTGAATATGGAATTTGTGGTGTTGTATGTCATGACTTTTATTAAGTAGTATGGGATATGTATAATAATGCACATATGTATGTATATTGTATGTATATGTTTGTATTAGTATGTGCACATACCTTAGCACTATTATTGGTATTAGTATTAATCTCCAAGGTAAACCACAGTACAAAAATTGTTTAGTTATGAATGTGTTAGCCTAAGGTACATCCATGCTTCTTATTTATTTATTTTTTTTGCTCCGATTGTTTACTTAACAGATTTGCTTGGTTTCAGCAGCTGGTTGCACCCCTTATCCCCCCTCCCCCCCACCCTCCCGCATACACACCCTAAAGCAGAAACCTAACCTGTCCACCAACACAGCAACATCACACACATTTTGGATTAGCTAAATAAACCATTAAATAAACCATAAATCAGGAAGAGTATATATATTCTATATATACTCTTCTTGTTAAAGCAAAGCTGTCCATCACAATATGGCATTCAGCGTAATATATGCTGCTTGCTTAACTGCTGGACAGAACAAAAAAAAAAAAAAAAAAAAAAAAAAAAAAAAAAAAAAAAAAAAAAAAAAATGTCTCGTTTAAAGTTAAATATGAAGGGGCTTTTTACACTTTGTACGCAAGCTCAGGAAGCATGAAGTGCTTTGAATGTGGAGATGTTGGTCACAAGCGGGCATCGTGTCCACATAAGGAGACGGGCGGCAGTGAAGGTGAGCGACAGGCAGCGGGTAGTAACGACGACGGTAGCCCTGAAGCGCCAAAACAGGCGGCTGCAGGCACCGAGGACACAGGTCAGACAACGCAAGGAAATATGGAACAGGGCAAGGAAAAGGACAACCGACCTTCAGAAGGGTCAGAAGAGACTCATGGTGCTAAAACAATGGCAAAATCGAATGTTTTTCAAGGTGATGACACAGGGATCCACATTGCAGACGTAGGTGAATCAGTTGGAAGGGCAGAGACTGAGGACGATCAGATGGCTGATGACGATACATTGTCACAGTTTTCTGACATAGTGTCGCAGGAAAGCCCACAGTCTTATACTTTAGAAATAAACAACTTTCTTGATGAGACATACGGAAGACAGTCTGTGGACATAACTGATTTTTTTACAAATGTTGATGGGTTTATAAACTCTGCTATGAAACTAATGAGAAAATCTGGCTATGATGAACTAAGTAAGCAAAAGAGGTTTTGCTTGAAGAAAATATTGACTAAGCTGAGGAAGGAGAAGAAGGGAAAATCCACTTAGACTGTTTCCACTCAGGTCTAATGGTTGCAGTTTGTCCGATAGATTTCCACCTTTTGATAGATCTTATTGTTCTTTTTCTTTACTGCTTTCCTTTGTCTTTACCCTTCATGGATAGGTTGAGGATGGGCACCCTTAATATTAATGGAGGGAGGGACAGGGAAAAGCGAGCAGCTGTTTTTGAACTTTGTCGAATAAAAAAAATAGATGTGCTGTTCTTACAGGAGACACACAGTTCTCCTGAAAACGAATTGGACTGGGGCATGGATTGGGATGGTCAATTCTTTTTAAGTCATGGCACCAATCTCAGTGCTGGGGTGGCAATCTTTTTTTCGCCACGCCTTTGTCTGAAATTTCAGTTGATGAAGTAGAGCAGGGAAGGGTTCAGGTGGTTCAGGCAAAAATTGGAGGAGTTTGTTATACTTTTGTTAACATATATGCATGTAAGTCTGGTGCCAGTCGCCTGGACCAGTTCCGTAGGCTTAATGCCGAATTAAAAACACTTTACAGCTGCTCGGTCATTTTTTTAGGAGGGGACTGGAATTGCACCACACATCCCATGGTGGATAGAAATGCTAGGGAGCCGCAACCATCTTCAGGGACTCTTCTGTCCAGTCTAGTGGCTGAAAATCATTTGGAAGATGTTTGGAGAAAGCTCAATACAGGGGTTAGACAGTATACATGGGTGAAAGCTACCGAAGGTAGGGTCACTGCTGTCAGGCTGGATAGATTTTATTTGAATAAAGTAAACCAAAACCGGTTGATGGAGGCCAATATATCACCAGTGGGGTTCTCTGATCATCACTTATTGGTAATTGTTTTTTCTCTGCTAGTGCCACGCCAAAAATGCCCCTATTTGCAGTTTAATGTAAAGCTAGTGCAGGATAAAGGCTTTCTCCGACTTTTGAAGTCACTGGAAGCTGAGAATAGGGGATTTTGACAACCTGGCTCTATGGTGGGAAGTTGGGAAGACACATATAAGGATTTTTTGTCAACAATATGTGAGTCAATCAGTAGGTGCAGAAAAAAATCTCATAAGGAAGTTAGAAGCAGACATACGGTTACTAGAGGAAGACCTTATTGGTGGTACTGGAGGTGACATCAAAGACTTAGCCAGCAGGAGAGGATCATTAAGCAAGTTTTTGCATACAAAAGCTAAAGGAGCCCTAATTAGGAATAGGTTTTCTATGATTATTGAAATAGATGCCCCAACTGCTTTCTTTTTCACATTGGAGAGGAAAGTCCGGGAGGGCAATGTGATGATGCACCTGAGACGACCAGACGGGACTATAACTGCGGAGCCTGCAGAAATGAGAAGCATAGCCATAGACTTCTACGCTGATCTTTTCAGTGCTGAGGGCTGTAACCCGGACTGTGTCAAGGAAATCCTGGAGGAGCTGCCCCAGTTGGAGGAAGCATGTTCGGCTGCTCTGGATTTGGATATCTCCTTTGAGGAGAGCTGGGCAGTGGTCGTTCTGACGGGATCGATGGCCTTCCTGCAGAGTTTTTTAAGTGCTTCTGGCCTGTACTGGGGAAGGACATGTTTCAGGTGTTCATGAGCTCCTTGGATTCTGGGGTATTGCCGCACAGTTCTACAAGGGCTGTGCTGACACTGTTACCAAAAAAGGAGACCTTGGGTTACTGAGGAACTGGAGGCCAGTGTCATTACTCTGTACGGATTACAAGATAGTTGCTAAATGTCTTTCGTATCGAATGAAAAAACACATTGACACTGTTGTGCACCGTTGCCAAACATACTGTAACCCGGAACGCACAATTATGGACAATTTATTTTTGCTTCGGGATATCATTGATCTTTCCACTTTCCAAATGTTGGGATTTTATCACTTGACCAAGAAAAAGCGTTTGATAGGGTCGATCATTCATATCTTTTTAATGTGCTGGGTGCTTTTGGTTTTGGGAAGCGTTTCACGTCTTGGGTTAGGACACTTTATTGTGAAGCTTCTGTACTGTTAAAAGTGGTGGGTGGATTCAGTCGGCCAGTCCCGGTGCAGAGAGGTATCAGGCAGGGATGCCCAATGTCTGGCTTGCTCTATGCTTTGGCCATCGAGCCTCTTTTACATCATCTTAGGCAAGGCCTCATGGGGCTTGGTATCCCTGGGATGGTTTCACAGAAGGTTTCTGTATCAGCGTATGCCGATGACATCTCAGTTTTTATAACAGGGCAGAATGATGTGGCTGTTCTGCAGCGCAAACTAGCTCTCTATGAGGGAGCCTCAACTGCTAAAGTGAATTGGGCAAAAAGTGAAGGTCTCCTCCTTGGAGACTGGAGAAATATAGATCAGCCGGTGCTGCCAGCAGGGCTGCAGTGGAGTAGGGAGGGGATGAAGTTCCTGGGAGTGTTTTTGGGCAATGGTGATTTTCGGGATAAGAACTGGGAGGGGCTGATTGAGAAGGTCAATGCCCGATTGTCTAGATGGACCTGGATCCGCCCCCAGCTGTCTTATAGGGGGAGGGTCCTGTGGGAAATAACCTCATCGCTTCTATTCTCTGGCACCATTTTACTGTGGTTGAGCCTCCAAACGCTTTGGTAAGGGAGGTTCAAAAGAGACTGTTAAATTTTTTTGGGGGTGGAACTCACTGGACCCGCGCAGCTGTGCTAAATTTGCCTCTAGCAGAAGGGGGACAAGGACTCATCGACGTGAGAAGCCGCTTGATCGCCTTCCGGCTACAGAGTGCCCAACGTCTGCTTTATCATAAGCCACAGGTGTGGGCAGAAACTGCGGCAGTGCTCTTCCGCAGGGTAATGAACTTGGGGTATGACAAGCACCTGTTTTTACTAGATCTGAATAGCATGAACGTTTCACAGACCTCATCTTTTTATCAGTCTGTTCTGCATGCATGGAGCACTGTGTTAGCAGTGAACAGGGACTGTTCCTGCTTTAATGGGAGTGCCTTGGAGGAACCTCTCCTCTTCAATCCCTTGGTGCAGTGCAAAAGCTTTTCATCTGCTAGCATGCGAGGGCTGCTTATAAATGCTGGGCTGACAAGGATGGCAGGATTAACATCAGCAGGGAGCTGGAAATCTCCCGCCACACTGTCTAACGAAACTGGGATCAAGTCAGTGCGGTTTTTAGAGAGACTGATTGAGGAAGTGAGGGTAGGTCTTCCTGGGCCTTTCAGAGAGGCCTTAGGAGTAACATCAGTTGGGGACCAGCCGGCCTTGATGGAGCCTGTTTTCCCCTTGGTTGGCCATTCGAGCTGCTGTGGAGGAGCAGGGAGAAGAGGATGTAGTCCTGCTATCATTGAAGACACCAGAACTAACAGACTTTGCATCAACGGCAAGAAAAGATCTTTACCTGGTGACTATGAAAGTACTTAACAAACCCTCCCTAGAGGGTGTGCCAGAGTCGAGGTGGTCGGGTGTGTTGCCACCAGGGTCCTCCCCCAGGGGCAGTTGGAGATCCCTGTATAAGCCTCCTGTAGAGAAGCGTACTGCAGATCTGCAGTGGAGGATTATACATGGGGCGGTGACTAAGACATGGCTAAGACATGTGGCATGTTTTGATAGAGGGTGAGCGGGGAGTGTCCCTTTTGCATGGCTCAGGAGGACCTGCAGCATCTTTGGCTCGGTTGTCCTAGACTAAGGCCTCTACTCTCTCTGCTGCAGCAGTGGGTTGTGGGAATTGAGCAGGTCCTGGATAATAAAGTTTTTATCTTTGGACCTGTTTACAGCGCATCACAAGGTAAACACACATGCTTGGTCAACTTTCTCATTGCTCAGGCAAAGTATTTGGCTCACAAGGAAAAATAAAATGAAAGGGACTGGTTGCATCGACGCTGAGCTCCTGTTCAGGAAGTTGGTGGCGGCACGTGTAAAGGTTGAATTTGGTTATTATAAACTAGTGTCAGACCTTGAGAGCTTTGTTTTAGTTTGGGGATATAAAGCAGTTTTGTGTTCAGTGTTTCAAGACCGTCTTGTTCTGAATTTCTAAGTGACTGAGTAAGTGAATTTATATGTTTTATTACTATTACTATTTGTTGTTGTTTCTATTTATTGTTTTTGGTTGTTTTGTTTTTGTAAATATTTTTGTGTGAATTAAACGTTCCTGTTAAAGGTAAAAAAAAAGGTCTCCTCCCCACTCCTCTCCTCTCCTCTCCTCTCCTCTCCTCTGCGGTGCATGCTGGGAGCGTGGTGAGAGCGCGAGTGTTCGAACAGGTGTGGAGTGTGTGGAGTGTGTTGAGTTGGTGAATGAGATCGGGACCTTTCTGGATACTTTTCTATGCTTCTTTCTTCGGTGACAAGGTAATTAAACTTGTTTCTAACTTGTTTGAGGATCAGGTGTGAGCGGTAGTCGGCTGTTTGCAGGTGGTCATGGCGGCCCTCCCAGGGGAGGGATCGCCTCCCCTGTCGCTGAAACACGGGGTTCGCGTTGCGGCTAATCCCACTTACACGGTGGAACAAGTCCTCCTGGCGATCGGAGAACAGGTTGGCTTTTCTAATATAATGTATGGATCACGGATGAGCAGAGCGGTGGTGGCGTTTATCAGGGAGGAGCGGATGGTGCACCAACTGGTGGAGAGTGGCGTTGTGCTCGGCGATGAGTTCGTTAGCGTGTCGCCGCTTTTTGCACCGGCCACTAGAGTCACCGTATCAGGTGTTCCCCCGTTCGTTCCCGACGAACTGCTGGAGAAGGAACTGCTTCGGTTTGGGAAGTTCGCCAGCAAGTTCAGAGTGGTTCGGCTAGGATGCAAGGACGAGAGGCTGCAGCACGTCCAGTCGCTGCGGAGACAGGCGCTCATGTACCTGACCGAGCCCGGACAAAACCTGGACGTGTCGTTCAGAGTCACGTTCGGCGGAGCTTTTTATACGGTCTATGCGAGCTCGGGGAGCCTGAAGTGCTTTGAGTGCGGGGATGTGGGACATAAGCGGACGTCCTGTCCGCACAGAGCGAGGGACAGACAGTCGGAGGAGCAGAATGATCGCAATGGGGAGCGAGAAGACGTAGGTGGTCAGCAGCAGTCTGCTGAGGAGAACGTCGGTGCTGGTGGGAGTCAGAGCAGCGAAACGCAGGGTGACACGGAGCAGGGAAACTGCACCGCAGGTCCATCTAGAACAGGGGGGGAGGAGCGCAGCGAAGAGGCGCTGAACGAAACAAACAGTAAACAGGAAGCGGAAGCTGCGGGGGATCAGGGTGTCGGGTTGGATGAAACGGGGGAAGGAACAGCGGAAAACGAGGAAGAACAGATGATTGACGATGACACGATGTCACAGTTCTCTGACGTAGCATCGCAGGAGGATGTGCAATCGTATTCACTGACTGAGATTAATGAGTTTTTGGACGAGACCTATGGCAGACAGTCGGTAGAGGTGACTGAATTCTTCTCTAATGTGGACGTTTTTATTCGCTCTGTTATGAAAGAGATGAGGAAGGCCACTTACGATCAACTAAGTAAACAAAAGAGATTCCGATTAAAAAAGTTACTGACAAAATTAAGGAAAGAGAAAAGGGACAAGCGTTTCGAAATGAATAAAACAGTATAAAGTATTCTTAAACGACCCTAGTTGCCATGGCTAAATTTTGCATTCCCACTGGATTCACTGCTTCCTTCTGTTCCTTCTGTTTCTGTTTTTTCCTACTCTTCATGGAGAGGCTGAGGATTGGAACACTCAACATTAATGGAGGGAGGGACAGGGAGAGGCGGGCCACGGTTTTTTGAGCTAATCAAGGCCAAAAGCATAGATGTGCTTTTTTACAAGAGACACACAGCACAACTGAAAATGAAACCGATTGGGCAGCTGAGTGGAAAGGGCAGGTCTTCCTGAGCCATGGCTCCAATCTAAGTTCAGGGGTGGCTGTTCTTTTTTTCTCCATTTGTAAAATTAACAGAGGTGGGAGTACGTGAGGTTGAGTCTGGCAGGGTTCAAATAGTGGAGGCAAAAATTAGAGGGTTATCTTTTAAGTTTATAAATGTCTATTCACATAATTCCGGTTCACGCAGGTTAGAGCAGTTTCGGAAGCTGCGTGACACCCTGAAGCAGGTAGATGGCAGTTCTATAGTCATTTTAGGGGGCGATTGGAATTGTACCACACACCCTCAGATGGATAGGAATACGGGGGAACCACATTTGCCATCTGCCTCCCTGCTGTCGGAGGTTATGACTGAAGCAGATATGGTGGACGTATGGAGGGTTTTTAACCTAGATGTTAAACAATACACATGGGTCAGGGTGACTGAAGGAAGTCTTAGGGCGGCCAGATTAGACAGGATTTATATGGACAAGAAGTACTGTAATCTACTGACTGCATCCACAATATCACCAGTGGGGTTTTCGGACCACCATTTGATGACAACAGACCTGTCACTGGTTGCACGTCGTCAGCGATGTCCTTATTGGCAGTTTAATGTTAAGTTAGTACATGATAAAGTCTTTTGTGAAGCTTTTGCTGAGTTTTGGAGTCAGTGGAAGCTGAGGAAGGGAGAATTTGAGAATCTGGGCCTATGGTGGGGGGTTGGGAAGTCTCAGATCAAAACCTTTTGTGAACAATATATGATGCACACCTCAAATCTAGAAAGAAACTACATAAACAAGTTGGAGAAGGAGATAAGGGTGTTGGAGGAAGAGTTAATAGGTGGGGCGAGAGAAAACAGCAAAACTTTGAAGACCACGAAAGACCTATTAAGCCAGTTTATGAATGAGAAAGCTAAGAGAGCTTTAATAAGGAATAGAATTTCAACTGTTAGAGATATGGATGCCCCGACAACTTTTTTCTTTAATCTGGAAAAGAAAGTGCGGGAGGAAAATGTGATGAAACATCTAAAACTACAGAATGGATCAATAACTACAGAGCCTGCCATGATGAGAAGAATCGCCATTGACTTCTACACGGAGCTGTTCGGGGCGGGCAGTTTGCAGATCGGACTGTGCAAAGGCGCTCCAGGAGGGACTGCCAAAGCTGACAGAGAGCCAGTCTTCCGTGCTGGAGCAAGGAATCTCATTGGATGAGATGGCTAAAGCAGTGCAACAGCTAGGCAGCGGTCGATCAGCGGGGATAGATGGTCTCCCTGCGGAGTTCTTCAAGTGCTTCTGGGATGTTTTGGGAAAAGACTTGGTTGAAGTCTTTGTAGACTGCATGGATTCTGGGAGGCTGCCGACCAGTTGCACAAGGGCCATAGTGACACTTCTGCCCAAAAAAGGAGACCTTGGGCTGTTGAAGAACTGGAGACCAGTGTCACTGTTATGTACTGATTACAAAATATTTGCCAAATGCCTTGCAAACAGACTAAAAGAGTGCGTTGGGTCGATTGTGCATAAGAGCCAATCATATTGCGTACCCAATCGGACTATAATGGATAATTTGTTTTTACTACTGCGTGATATTATTGACCTGTCTAAAGTAAATGATTTGGATGTGGGTGTTCTTTCACTAGATCAGGAGAAGGCTTTTGATAGAGTTGACCATGGGTATCTTTTTGGCACTTTAGGTGCGTTCGGAATTGGAGAGAAATTTATCTCTTGGCTAAAAACACTCTATGGCGAGGCCACTGTCTTAATCAAGGTCGGAGGAGGTCTTAGCAGAGCGATACCGGTTCAGAGGGGGATAAGACAGGGCTGCCCATTATCGGGGTTGCTATACGGACTGTCAATTGAGCCCCTCTTGCATCATCTTAGACAGGATCTTGAGGGGGTGTGTCTTCACAAGGACCTTCCATCCAGGGTCAGTTTGTCAGCCTATGCGGATGATGTCACCATTTTTATAACAGGACAGAGGGACATTCAGGTTCTCGAACAGAAATTGGCAGTTTACGAACAAGCTTCTTCAGCCAGGGTAAATTGGGCCAAGAGTGAAGGTCTCATCTTGGGAGGTTGGAGAGGTAAAGCTCAGCCAGTTTTACCTGAAGGGCTGCAATGGGGCACAGAGGGGATAAAAAGCCTGGGTGTTTTTTTTGGTAGTGGAGGCTTTCAGAAAAAGAATTGGGAAGGGTTGATTGAAAAAGTTAGTGCCCGACTGTCTAAGTGGACCTGGATCCGCCCTCAGTTGTCTTATAGGGGAAGGGCCCTGGTGGTTAATAACCTGGCTGCTTCCATGCTTTGGCATAAATTCACTGTGATGGAGCCTCCGGAAACACTAGTGAAGGAAATCCAGAAGAGGCTAGTGGATTTCTTCTGGGGAGGTGTGCACTGGACTCGGGCGGCAGTGCTATATTTGCCATTGTCAGAAGGAGGCCAGGGATTGGTGGACCTGAAGAGTCGTGTGGCAGCCTTTCGCCTGCAGAGTGCTCAACGGTACTTATACCACGATCCGCAAATGTGGACGGAAACAGCGACGGTACTCCTCCGCAGAGTAATGGATTTACAATATGATAGACACTTGTTTTTACTGGATTTGAGTAAAGTTGATCCTTCCCGGGCTTCACCCTTTTATCAGTCAATGATTCGGGTGTGGACGAAGACAATAAAGATTAATAGAGACTGCGAAATGTTCTATGGATGTGTGGCAGAGGAGCCCCTGTTCTTCAACCCACTAATCCAGTGCAGGAGCCTCTTGTCAGTAACTGTACAGAAGATGCTGGTGTCGGCCGGGGTGACAAAGTTGCAGGGGCTGATGGATGATGGGAATTGGATCGCTGCCACAACGCTGAGCCAGAAGACAGGGTCCAGATCAACAAGGTTTCTGCAGAAGTTGATGGAAGAGGTGAGGGCCAGTCTGCCTGGTCCTTTTAGAGAAGCCATAGGAAGATCCGTGGCGAAGGACGAACTGATCGACTGGCCAGCTTTTCCTCCATTGGGAGTTAGTGCTGCCACAGGGGAAGGAGGTGAGAGAGAGGGGGCATTGTTGTCCTTTCGGGCACCTGAGCTAACAGAACTATCAACGACACTGAGGAAATCCCTTTATTGGTTAGCGGTGAAGGTAAACAACAGAGGCTGTCTTGTGGATTTGCCAGAGTCGAAGTGGTCGGGTGTGTTGCCACCAGGTTCTTCTCCTAGAGGCAGCTGGAGGTCCCTGTATAAGCCTCCTATAGAGAAGCGCACTGCAGATCTACAGTGGAGGATTATACACGGGGCTGTGGCTACGAACAGACATGTGGCACATTTTGATAGGACAGTGGGTGGAGAGTGTTCTTTTTGTTCAACAGAGGAGAGCTTGCAGCACCTCTGGCTCGATTGTCCCAGACTGACTTCTTTTTTTACCTATTAGCACGGTGGTTCGAGGGGATGGAGCAAGATCTAGAGAGGGAAGTTTTCATCTTTGGTCCCGTTTACAGGGCTTCCCAAAGACAGAGGGTCTGTCTGTTAAATTTCCTCATTGGACAGGCAAAAAATGAGCATTTGGATTACAGGAGGAACAAAATGAAAGGGGTGGGATGTTCAGACGTTGAACTTTTGTTTAAAAGCCTGGTGGCCTCAAGGTTAAAAGTTGAGTTTGCCTATTATAAGATGGTGTCAGATTTAGATAGTTTTGTTTTTCATTGGGGATATAAGGGTGTGTTGTGTTCGGTGAACCAAGGCCTGCTTGTCCTTAAATTTTGACAAAATTTGAATGAGTGAGAAACACATAGATTATTTATTATTATTGTTATTATGTTTTGTTCTTTATTATTTTGAAAAGTGTTTTTTGATTCCTTATTTTTGATTACATTTTTTAAATTGATGTTTTCCTGTAAATATTTATGTGTGAATTAAACGTCTTGTTAAAGGTCAAAGGTCTCCTCTCCTCTCCTCTCCTCTCCTCTCCTCTCCTCTCCTCTCCTCTCCTCTCCTCTCCTCTCCTCTCCTCTCCTCTCCTCTCTTTCTCTTTTAACTCTCATCTCTGCTGTCTTACCTTCTGAGTTGTTTTCCAGTTCTTCTTTCTCTGAGCATTTTATTCATAAGAGATGCTGAAATTTTTTGCAGGAGAATGAAAAACAAAAGAAGTGTGGACAAGGATAAAAATAAGTGAGTGTGAAGCTAATCCCTCACACTAAGGTAGACAGGAGTCAGGGTGTAAGAAAAAGAAAAGAAACAAGTGAAAACAAGCGATGCTCACAATCCGAAAGAGTTCAGAAGAAAACATCTGACAGGAATGGTTTTGTGCATGTCTGCAACTCCTCTGTACTTTAGATACACATCTCTTTATTTGACATACTATTATTACCGTTTTTATAATTACCTCTATTGATTTTCTAAGAATATATACAGTAAACACTGGTAGCGTTATTGTTATTGACTGCTAACAAAGCTTTGGCAGCATAATCGGAACTGTACTTCATACAAGTAAAGAGAAGAAGACAAGTGGGAAACATCGTCTGTGGAGTCGAAGGTTTATTAATTAAAAAACTACAGTGAAATTAATAAAACTGATGTAAATGTCAAATATCATCATGAAGGTAATACAGAAAGTGACTCCCTACTCATTAGAGTGCTAATGAAACACATTAGCTAATTAAAACAAGACAAGACACTGAACGCCAGGTTGCTCCTGGTGTTTCGAGCGAGCGCCTGCTGGCATTAGTGTGTGAATGTAAGGGCCAATGGGTGAATTAGAAACTACTGTAAAGCGCTTTGGATTCCAGAATGGGTCTTTAAATGTGCTAAATAAATGTGGACCATTTACCATTTAAAACAAACAGTTTGCAGCACATTGTCAGTAGGAACCTGTGGAATCAAACAAAACAAAAATAATATTAAAAGCCTTGATAATTCAAAAAGAACGATTTTTAATTGAACATATCTAATTAAATAAAGAACGTTTTTTACAAGACCTTTACTGTCTTTACTGAAACAATACAAGTGAAAGTTTTATGAACCCAGATGAGTTTGGAGGAGAAAAGGATAAATGTTGTTTCTGCCGAGCTGTTACACCTGGTTCTTTATAAATGTAGTGTGCACACGCTTCTATAAAATGAAGAGGGGAAAGCGACATAAAGACAGCAGTTATGCCTGGGAGGCTGGTTCGAAACGTTCAGATGAAGTGTAACAGCAGGATGACGAGTGTTAATGTGCAGCTGGGGCTGATGGACGAACGGGCTGAGACAAAGATACAGTGTAAAACACAGGTTGTCAAAGCTTTTGTCCTGTGGTTTGTATTCAGGTCACACCACACAGAAACGAAACATCCAACTTAAAAAGGAAAAAGAAAGAAACTCTGCAGTGTTTCAAAGTGCATCTGCATAATTCTCCCATTTTGATGATGCATTTCGTATAAAATCTGAACCATATCGACTTGCATTTTTAGAATATGCGATGTTTGTAGCAAAATGAATTAAATGTGGGTGAACGGTGCAGAACGAGGCATCAATAGCGCCGTTGGGCAACTTACAAATGGTGTAATTATCTCCTCATAAGATTATTAGTGGATCAATGGAGCCTGGTAGCCTGATGGCAGACGTGAGCTGATGAAGGATGGAAAATGCTTATGATGATGCTGCAGATCCAGCACAGCAGTGCTAAAAGAGAGCCTGTTTATTTATGTAATGGCAAACATAAAGACACGCAGAAACAAAAACTAAATGGAGAAATGGAGACACCCGTCATCCTGGAGTAGAGCTTGGATAGTAGAGTGAGTCCAGATGTGCTGTGGATACAGGAGAAGTTAACAGTGGGCTGCTGTTAAGCAGCTGAACACACTGGCCCCTCATAGTTTCCCCCTGTACTCCCTAAACAAAACAATAAGTCATTTGTCCTAAAAAAAACAAATGGGAAACTTGTGACATTACTCAACAAACGTTTACTGTAAGACGAGGCAGGGACACAGATTGTTTCCCTGAAATGTATTAATAAACTTCCTGAAACGTCACGTGCCAGATAGACCTGCAAAACTAGTTTGTTAAAGCAACTTCGTAGTTCCATCAATACTGAAGGATGTGTACACCTGGAGTGCAGTGTAATTGTAGAGTGGTTAGCCTCACTGCTACAAGATCCCTGTTCAGGATCCAGAATCAAGGTGGGAGGCCATCAGCCTCCGTCGGAGGGGGATAGTCACCTTCGGGGTGAAGTTTTAATAAACCATGATCAACATTCACTTAAGCTGTAAAAGTGAAGGAGGTGGTGTTTTCATAAGACTTCACTGTCTTGTAACCGACTCCATTTTGTTTTTGTATTTAGTAAATGTCCCAGCCACAGTGGTGGAGGCCATGACCAGGCAAGAGTCTCTCCAGTCCTTCAACAAAAACGGAAAACCTTCATCGTCGTCATCCTCCTCTCCTGCCACCACCATCATGCGATCCATGGTCTTCCCTCACACCCCCTGCTCTCGAAGTTTCTCCCTATTGGACAAGGTTGGGGTTGCTGCACAGTCGGACTCCGGGTTTGGCCAGTTGGGCTCCAAAAACCAACGTGTCCTAGCGAGCCCGACCTCCACCAGTCAGCTGAGCAGCGAATTCAGTGACTGGCACTTGTGGAAGTGTGGCCAGTGCTTTAAAACCTTCACCCAGAGGATCCTGCTGCAGATGCACGTGTGTCCGCAGAACCCTGACAGGTAATAAATGAATGAATGAATTAAACACTGGGCTTTTTCTCTGGAGGCCTTAGTAAAGCTTACCCAAAGGAATACTTTGTCAATTTTCAATGGGGGTTGACCAAAAACATGTAGAGTAGTATTTAAGAATGAAGAGACACTCAGCTTCCTCCATAATTTCTATGCAGAGAAATTATCATTTACTCCTTTGCAAAAGTCCCCTCAGTCTGGCTGAGATGGAGGCAGAGCCTGGCTGCTGGAGCAAAACTGCTGTCTCCGCCATTGTGTGTCCTCACATATACATACAGCACTAATATTCAAAGGTCCTGCTGTGGATTGTTTGGAAGTCAGTGAGCTCTACAGTGTGTTAGTGCAGTCTGATATTCATGGTTACCTGTGGGACTAGGAGGACGAAGCTGCTAAAGCCAAAAGGCTCGGAGAGCGACAGCCAGGAGCAGAGAGGAGCTGTGTGCAGGAGGCAGCTTTGCACCATGCACCGACTGAAGCCGAGCAAAAACCCCAGTGCTGCAACGAATTTCACTGCTGGGAAAAATTTGTGTTACAAATCATCAGTTTTGGGCAACATACTGTACTGTATGCTTGGACAGAAGAGCACTCGAAAGTTCAATGCAATTCAATTCAATTTTATTTATATAGCGCCAAATCACAACAAAGTTATTTCAAGGCACTTTACAAAGTAAGGTTTAAAACCTCACACAACTAAACCAAACAAATCCCACATACAGCAAGCATTTAATTTGACAGCAACAGTGGAGAGGAAAAACTCCCTCTCTAACGAGGAAGAAACCTCCAGCAGAACCAGCCTGGATGTGGGCGGCCATCTGCCTCGACCGGTTGGGGTGAGAGGATAGAGAGAGAGAAAAGCACAGCAACAACAACAAGCAACAACAGAGCACAGGCAGGATGGTTGGACCAGGGACTGGATGGTTGGATCCGCAGCTGCCCATCACAGACACCAAACTTTGAGTCCAATGATACCTGTAGGTGAGGACAGAGAGGGAGAGAGAGAGTGGGGGGGGGGGGGGGGAGAGAGAGAGAGAGAGAGAGAGAGAGAGAGAGAGAGAGAGAGAGAGGAGAGAAGCACAACTACTGGAGAGAAAGACACAAGGTTAGTTGAACATAGAACAACGATGGGAGGTTATTGGACAGAAGAGATAGAAGGAAACAGAGGAGCTCAGTGTATAAATTAAGTCTCCAGCAGTCTATGTCTATTGCAGCTTAACTAAGAGATGGTTCCTGTGACTAACAATCATTGCCAGTGACCTGAACCATCTCTAACTATAAGCTTTATCAAAAAGGAAGGTTTTAAGCCTAATCTTAAAGGTGGAGAGTGTGTCAGCTTCTCGAACCTGAAGAGGGAGCTGGTTCCAGAGGAGAGGAGCTTGGTAGCTAAAAGCTCTGCCCCCTGTTCTACATTTAAACACTCTAGGAACCACAAGTAGCCCAGTGCTCTGAGAACAAAGCGTTCTGCTGGGAGCATAAGGAACTATGAGGTCTTTAAGATAAGAAGGAAATTATCATTGAGTACTTTGTAGGTGAGTAGGAGAATTTTAAATTCTATCCTACATTTTAAAGGCAGCCAGTACAGAGAAGCTAATGTAGGAGAAATGTGATCTCTCTTTCTAAGTCCTGTCAGGACTCTGGCTGCAGCATTTTGAATAAGCTGTAGGCTTTTTAAGGAGCTGTTAGGACATCCTATGAGTAAGCAGTTACAGTAGTCCAGCCTAGAGGTAACAAATGCATGGATCAGTTTCTCTGCATCGCTCTGAGAGAGTCTGGGTGAGAAAGGCTCAGAGTGAGGCTCTCAAACGAGTTATAACTATGTTTAGGTTTAGGAGTAATTAATAAATCTGATTTATGAATTGCTGCTTCTCCTCCACCTCTACCTGTACTTCTAGGAACATGATAGTTGATGTGACTCGTTGGAGTCGACTCATTTAAAGTAACATATTCATCCTGCTGCAGCCAGGTTTCAGTGAGACAGAACAGATCTATGTGATGGTCACTTATCAAGTCATTTATTAAAAAGGATTTAGATGAGAGAGATCTGATATTTAATAAACCACACTTTATTAACTTACTGTTACTTTGTTCCGTAAGAGGAACTGTTTTGATGTTTATTAAATTCTGGTAAGTCACTCCTCTTTGATTTGTTTGTGACTTGTACTGTATAGTTTAGGTGGTCGAGAAGCAGACACAGTCTCTATGCGATAACTAAGACTAAGAGTGGGTCGTGGCTGTAGAGAACATGCAGAGAGGCGTGTAAAACTGCGACTGCGACTGCGAAAGTAATTTCAGGATACCAAGAAGAAACTGGAAACAGGACACAACGGTCGAATGAGCACTGAGTAAGTAATATATTGGACCTTTTACTGTTTTAGCTAGTGCTGTGAAGTTTGAGTAAAGTTATGAGCTGATTGATACCTGTTGTGCTCTTCTTGTTGGAGTATTGGGTCAAGCATTAGCTTACGTTGCTATTGGGAGTAGCGCTCTGTTGCTAATGTTATCTTGTGCATTAGCTTAGAGCGGCTGGCAGCGACTCTAATGCTAATTAAATAATTCTACTTCATGTTGTAGGTGATATCGGTAAGGTAAGACTCTTGGAAGGGACAACCATCTGGTTTTTCCAGCCACTAACAGCAGACGAAGAAAAGAAGAAGGTTTTGGCTAAATGAAGAATCCGTGGCTTTCTAACTGGCTTTGCTTTGATTCAAAATAAAAGGCTTCTGAACAACTTAGAAACGATGTCTTTATTCAAACACACTGTTATATTATAACCTTTGGTTAAAAATTTAAAGCGATGTCTGAATGTTTGTTTGTAAACTGGACAACAAGCCCTGTAGTTGATGGGACCAATTACAGCAGCTCCGGAGATTCAACAGAGCGCAATGCATTCTAGACGTTGTAGGATATGACCATTTTCATCCACAACACATACTGTAATACTGCCGCTTTTTCCTTTTTTCTATAGACACAGACCATCAATGGTGAACCTTTTTTGCACAATTCTTGCACTGTAGAATGAATGAATGAGTTTCATGTGCTTGACTTTTTCTCCTGTGTCAGGGAATGCCACTGATTTTTAAAAGAATTTGATGTTTGTTGTCTCATCATCACATTGAGTCAGTACTATGCAAAATGTTAGAGTGTGACTGGGTTTAACATCTGCCAACTTCATTATATGCTGCATGGATGGAGGAAGGAGTGGACGAGTGTTTGTGTGTGTAGGTTTGTGTTGGTGTGGGTGTTTGTCGGGGGATGGAGGATGTATTGGAAATTTTTTGCTTAGCTTTATTTTTTGCAGGGAGAGTCAGAGCAGCGTATAAATCAGCGCTGTGTGTCAGTGAGAAATACCTCGCCTTACGGTGACGGCGCCAGGAAAACAGATGCCACTTATTCAATAAACTAATACTCATAGGGAAGAAAAATGTGGGGTGGGTATGAAGGGGTGGAGGGAGGGTCGATGTGGAGCTGCCAATCAATAAGAAGGCTTTATGGGACAGAGGAACAGATAAAATTGAGCTGAACAAGCCAAACAGAACTGGGTTCTGCTGTTCCAAGGGCCAACTGTACCTCAGTCAGAAGCATGGTACCAACCAACCGAAAAGGTGGAAGAACCCAGTTAAGAACAGTTAATCTATTAATTGAAGTCGGAAGCTAATTGTCTTGGACGTTCTACATGGAGGTAAAACCCTTCCTCTGGGTCAGGGTTCCGTCCGGGTTCTCTAGTCTTGTGAAAGGGAAACGATGGTACAGTAACCCTAATTACACGTAAAGCAGTTACTGAGCCTGCTTCCAGGTTGATGCAGGTGCATCATGTGGGTGGATGTTGTGGAGCTGAAGTGGTTTTAGGTTTTTAACTGTGGAAGTGATGTGGTAGAGTGAGTTCTACCACCAGTGTCACTATCACTTCCACACAAATGTGGAGTTCTGCCTAATTTTTTCCACTGACAACCCCCCCTTCCCTCTTTTTGTCTCTCACTCCCTCTCTCACCCCCTCTCCCTTCATACATATTTATTGATGTTTCCTTGATGGGAACATTTGGAGCTGAAGACTGATAGCTCTTTATATCAGCTTGAAAAAAATACAGCTCACTTCCTTCAGCTCCATCTCTTTCAGGTTTGTTTTTTCTGCTGACTGTTTCTTTTTCTAAACTTTTTCTTCTTGTGTGTGATTCCTTCCCCCATGTGTCGTTTAACCAAAATCCATCACCACAGGAGCTGTTTGTTTATGTCACCCAGGACTTAGAAACGCCTTCAGTTTGGTTTTACACTGGTGGCAGGACGCAGGATACTGTTAAGTTTAGTGATGGCGACGAGTGATGAATCAGGAAAAGATTCTGAACATCGGTGGTGTTTTCACTTATAGGTTTGACATATTACAAAAGCAACATAGTATAAACCACAGCAATGGGCCAAGCTAATAAGCACGACATCTGATGGATGTGTTTACCACACTAAAGTTTAACAGAGCCATTAGTGTTTGTGTGAAAACGGGGTATTTTGGCTCAGCACTTTGATCTGCAGGGTCTTTTTCAGGTCTCATTGTGGGGACTGGCAGTGTTTATGAATAAAACATGTATGTGTATATAGATATAATCACAGCTGTATATCAAAGGAGAGAACGTTTACAGCTGATTAAAAATGTGCATCATCACAGAGTTGATTTTTTGGAGGAATTAGACCTTAAATTTGTCATTTGTTTTGGTTATGTGGCAATGCCTTGTCAATGCTTTGGCCTCAGCTTCAGTTCTTCCATTTAAACATTTACCATTGCACATATGAGAACGTCTGTATTCTGGGATGAGTTATGGAGCGGGTGCTATATGTAAATGGCTGAGTTGACTTATTTGACAAACATGAACCGAAGTATAAAGGTTTCCAGCGTTTACACATTAAACTTAACCGATTTTCAAAAGGTATTTACCAAAACGATCTTGAGTAGTATGTAAGAATAAAGGGACATTCCGTACCCTCCATATTATCTATGCAGAGAAATTATCATTCATTCCTCCTCCAACACAACCCAGAGGTCCCGCTGTAAATTAATTAGAAGACAGTGAGTTTCTCAGCACAGTCTGATATTCGTTAGTTGTATGAGCCAGAGTTCAGCGCAGATGAGTTACCCCGTTTGGAGGAGGACAAAGCTGACCTGGCATCCTGCGACAGTCGAGAGCCAGATGCATCATGTCTCTGCGCTGAAAGAAGCACAACTAATCATATAACAGACAAACGTTCAGACATTGCTTTACATTTTTAACAAAAGGTTATATTTTTACAGTCTGTTTGAATAAAGACACTGTTTCTACACTACTGTTCAAAAGTTTGGGGTCACGTAGAAATGTCCTTATTTTTGACAGAAAGGCATTTTTTTTAAATGAACGATTCAGAAATACGTTGTTTACATCACTAATGTGGTAAATGACTATTCTAGCTGCAAATGTTTGATTTTTGCTGCAATATTTACTAAGGTGTATAGAGGCCCATCTCCAGCAACTGTCACTGCAGTGTAGTAATGGTACAATGTGTCTGCTCATTGCGTCAGAAGGCCCAGATTACCTCAAATTAACATCCAGACCATCCAGATCCATCCAAGACCTGCATTGCTGTGATTGCTGCAAATGGAGGATCCTTTGACGAGAGCAAAGTTTGAGAATTTAAAAAAATATTATTTAAAAAATAAAAGTGTGACTTTTAATGGAAAAAAAATTGTCTGTGTGACGCCAAACTTTTGAACAATAGTGTAAGTCATTCAGCAACTTTTTATTTTTAATCAAAGCAGACAGTTGTTAGAAAGCCACAGATTGCTCATTTATCCAAAACCCTCTTCTTTTCTTCATCTGCTGTTAGTGGCTGGAACAACAAGACGGTTGTGGCTCCCAACGGTCTCTGTGACGATACGCGACCGTCCGATATTACCTACAAAAGGATGAAATCAATTATTGAATTAGTATTAGGGTTGCTGCCACCCAAATTAAGGCACAGGCTAATGTAAGCAATGTAAGCTAGCTCTACTCCTGACAGTTCAAAGCAAAAGCAGCAGTTCATAACTTTACTCAAACTTCACAGCGCAAGCTAAAACAATAAATGGTCGAATATATCACTTACTCAGTGCTTATTTGACCGTTCTCTCTCCTTTTGGCTGTGACAGCTTGTCCACTCTGAGTACTGTAACTCGTCTGGGCTGCACTCTGGATCATACAAGTAACCCTAAATATCAGACTGTTCTAACACTATAGAAATCGCCGCCTTCTTAATAATTGAGCAGGTCCGGCCATTGAATATTAGTGCTGTAGGTGTAAAACGTGAAAAATGATGGCGGACAGAGCAGTTTAGCTCCAGCTGGATGGCTCCGCCCCCTCTCAGCATGGCTCCGCCCCCCTCTCAGTCTGACCGTTGCTCTGGAAACCAGAGAAACCATCCGCCGAGGCGTCTTACTGGAGGAATAAATGATAACTTCTGGGCATAGAAATTATGGAGCAATCTGAGGGTCTCTTTATTCTTAAATATTACCCGACATTGTTTTTGTCAACCCTAATTGAAAAGTCCTTTAAGTCATTTTGATGTTTTTAGAGTTTTGTGTCAGTTCTTCTTTTATTAGTAGTTTTTCCATTCAGCTCTACTAAAATAAAGTCCAGTGAAGCCAGTGAAGGTTCCTTCTACTGTAGATGGACCCCATCTATTCAAACAGCTCTGCTGCACCAATCCAGAATCTACAGCTATAGCTACAGTGACTGGAGCTGATGTGTCATGTGTTAAGGTAAAGGTTTAAAAGCATCATTGTGCTGCTGAGGGCTAATAACACAGACCTGTTACATGAGCAAACCTCAGACTTTCATTGCTTGTATTTAGTGTCAGGTGACAGCTTTTCAACCTTATGTTACCCTCTCATCCACAGTTTGATGGTTTAGTAATTGCTTTGTGATAATCTGAGTAATGCCACATTCTCTAAACGGTTTATTGATGTTTAATACAACATTTGGAGCGTTTCATGTTTTGTATCATTCTCAGACTCTGTGTGTAGCTAAACTGTTGACATTTGGGACATTTATCACTGGCAGTGAGGAGTATTTGCATAGAACACTAACACAGATGTGCATTGTCCCTGCTGGACATGTAGATGTGTTGAGAGATATTTTTTCTCCCTTCGTTTTGCGCAGAGTGTAGCTGTAGGACGAACTAATAGCCATCCGTTATTGTGATGGACTGTGTTGTAGAAAGTCCTTCAGTCCATCTTTACCTGTCGTGTTTTCCCCATAATAGGCTTTAAGTTTATTTAGAGTCACTCAGTTTTTTAATTGAACAGCAGCTGCCTGTCAGCTATCAGAATCAGAATCGGAAAAGCTTTATTGCCAGGTCCTGTAGAGAGCACTTTGCAGAACTAGGAATTTGACTTGGTGTTGGCGTGTGGTGCATCTCAGTATAAAGAAGTACAAACAGTTCAACATACAACATGACTATATACAGTGAAGTGAAGGGGGTGTGCAGGTGATCTAGGATGGTGTGACCTGTAAAGTGACAGTGAATGTGCTTGGGCTTGTGGTGGGGGGGCAGTTCAGTAGACTGACTGCAGTGGGGAAGAAGCTGTTCTTGTGGCAAGAGGCTCTGGTCCTGATACCTGACACTGAAAGTGTTCATGTCCTGGGTGAGAGGGGTCGGTACAGTCCTGGCTGCCCGTCTTCGGGTCCTGGAGATGTGCAGCTCCTGGAGAGACGGGAGGTGGCAGCCGATCACCTGAGTGGATGACACGCTGCAGCTTGGCTTTTTCTCTGGCCGTGAATGCAGCAAACAGACTGTGATGGAGGATGTGAGGATGGATTCAATGATGGCAGTGTAGAAGTTCACTAACATCTTTACAGGGAGGTGGAGCTTCTTCAGCTGCCTCAGGAAATCCATCCTCTGCTGAGCCTTCTTAGTGATGGAGCTGATGTTCTGCTCCCACTGGAGGTCCTGGCTGATGATGGTGCCCAGGAAGTGGAAGGACTCAGAGGATGACGGGGGGTCCCAGCTGTTTAAAGAGTTTCTTTACACCTCCCAGAGAGGTGTGTGTGTTTGTTTGAAGCTGTGTATCAGGTGGGGCCGTGGGGGGAGGGTTTTCGCTGGACAACGGCTGGGGAGGGGAGGGTGTTAGGACTGGCCCATTGTTTATCAAAGCAGCAGTAGAATGCATTGAGGTCGTTGGCCGGACGCAGGCCGTTCAGACAGTGGGGGCTCTGGGCTTGTAGTTGGTGATGGTCTAAAAACCCTTTCCAGACAGAAGCAGAGTCGTTGGCTGAGAACTGCTTTTCCATTCTCTCACCATGGGCTGATTTAGCTTTTCTCACCTCCTTGCTTGTTGCAGTGAACTCAACCGTGGACAGCGAGCGGTGGTGTGTGTTCTAGTGTTCTTGAGGAACATCAATAGATAAAAAAGGTTTGCAGGATCTTCTTAATGGATTTCCTCATAAACTACACAACAGCACGACTCAGCCTCCACCCCCAAGATGACACGGTATTGGCTGTTAGTTTGGTTTTTGTTAAGGGCTTATTTGATGAGTACAACAGGTTGATGAGAGGGCATTATGAGCGCTTTCTGCTTTAATAGATCAGCCAATACAGTCAGACTGAGCAATGGCGTGAGAAAGACAGAGACGGAAAAGAAGATGATGAAAAAGACGAACTGAGAAGTGAAGGGAAAGTTAGATATGTTGGTTTTTATTGTATCCTTTCATGTGACGTGCGCATGTCTGTGTCTGCTAGGTATGTGTGTGAATATTAGTCCACAGAGCCATTGATTGTTTATTGATGAGGTGGGAGCAGTGATTTATAGCTGCTGGTCTTAGGGGAATAATGTCTTCATATGAGTCGGACATGACGGAGGAGTCGTCCTCAGAGCAGATAATTCTCTATATGGATCTGACCACTGCACGGATCAGTCAACACACCAACAACACAAACACATCACCGTACAACGGGATGATGTGATTGTACTGTAACAAAGATGATTCTGCTTAAACAGCATCATGATAAAAGCCGGCTTTCCGTTTGTCCATAATAAACATTTTGCTTTGTTGCGGTGTCGTCTTCTTGACCTCTGACCTCTGATCTCATAAAAATGAGAGTTTCCATCCATGATCGTTGTAGCTGTGAGGAGCTGCTTGAGCTACAGTTTGCGTCTGACTCTTTCAGCAACTCGTGTTGAAGGTGTGGACACAGTGACACGCTGGCACTGACTCTGTTGTTGTTACCACATGTTGTGTTGAAAGGCTACACGAGGTTTATTGTCCTGAAAAGGCTGAACAGACGTGTTGAAAAGGACCCATTTTATGGATCTCACACACGAGGTGAGGCTGAGTGGGAACAACATGGCCGCCGGTTCTACTGATTCCCTGTTCAAACGCAGCATTGTTAGTTTTCTGTGAACCCAAACATTGTGTCTCTCTTGTTTTTGTTCATGTCTTAATGCTAGTGGTGTTGATGGTGAACATATTTGTATGCCTGCTCTGTTAACACATGATTGTAGCTCTGTCAGACTGAATTAGTGTGTGGTGCTGACGTTCCGTAATCTGATTAGTCGAACATCGTGGTAGAGTTTCCTTTGCTTCTACGTGTGATTCTGTGACCAGTTAACAGCCTTTTTGCTCATATGTGCAGATGTTCTGCATGTTCCGTGTGCTGGTGTGGGGGAGCTGTGCACTGTTTGTGCTTCACCACCTCGTCTCCTCTGCACTGTAATAAACAATAACCTGGCATTAATCTCCTGGCTGCTGCCTTAATAAATAATATCCACACATTCATCAACTTAAACTATTCACAATCAATGCAGCTCTTCATAGAAAACCCACCTAATAAATAGTGGTGCGGCCCACTGAGGCGTGAACTTATAGACCGGCCGACTGATAAATGAGCCGACCCCCACGGCGAGACGCCTTTTATGTGGAAAACTGCAAGTGAGAATTTTTCGATTTTATATTACACTATTTTACTCTTATTACTTTCCTGCGTGTGTTCCCACGGCGTCCTCTCAGGCCACTGTAGGTGTTTGTGATTTATTCGAGTGGTGAAGACGTTGGTCTATTTGTTTTATTCTAGTTCTGGGGTGTTTACCTATTTGTAATCTACTGATGTCAGAGTTTTGTCTTATTGGTTTCAGAATAGGAACCGCTTCATATTGTGAGTTTGTGCAGCGCAGGGGAATTCTCCCAGTCGCACCTGCACCCACACCTGAACAGATGCAGTAGCAGCTTATAAGATAGGATGGTTAGATGTAAACATAGACTAGAAGGTTAGTGTAACTCCTGACTTCATACAAAATGTAAAAATAATCCTCATTAACCTCATGACACTCATTAGACCAGTTCACGTATTTTTTACTTTTACTACATTTTGTGGTTTATCAGATTTTCCCAGCTCGGTCTGCTGCTGGTTAAAGATCATTAGTCGCGAAGATGATGATGCTTTTGTTGAGAGAATAATTCTTATATTGATAATTTAAATGAATGGCGTCATTTGTGACTCTGGATATTAGTTTTTTTGGTGTTAACTGCCCACACTTACTTCGGTCACAATGGTAACGGCACCGACCGGCACTGCTCCGTTGTTATAAACAGGTATAGTAATGGGATCACAGCCTCTTCATCGGGGCCTTAATTTAATTGACAGAAGTCAGGCTGCAGCTAATCACCTCAGAGCTCAGAGTGTCTCTGCTCATCAATTCTAAAAGCTGCTGAGTCGGACAAAGAGCGTGTTTACGATGGCAAGTTGGATCGTAATATATGGACGTTTGACTTCAGGTGAGTCTGAATAACTGTCCTGTAGAATAAATAAATAGCACATTCATATCAAGTTATGATGAATAAGAACCTCAGTGAGTACGACGAGACAACAGAGATGAATGAACGCACACAGTGAACGATCTGTAAGTGTTTAAGCTGATGATGTTAGCAGAGACTACTCAGCTCAATAAATAGAGTGAGATTAGATCTGCTGCTGTGGAGGCTGGACACTCTATTAGCAGACTCAGACCTATTGTTTGCTTGTTTCAGTCTGATTCTCCCTGTGAAAGCACACACACACACACACACACACACACACACACACACACACACACACACACACACACAATCTGTGTATATCTATCTCTTCTTTTCTTGTTCTGTTTCTGTCTCTATCTCGTACTCTGTTACACACACACACACTGTGATAAATGGCCCAGTCATGATCTAGGCCTGCATTGTGGATGAGGGTCATGCTGCCATGGTTACCAGAGCAGTGTCCAACTCCCCGTGCGCTGTGTGAAGGCCATCTGTGTTATCGTGTTTCCTCGCCTCATCTCTCTCTGTCTGTGTTTGTTGGGTACCATACAGTGGTAGCACTTATTAGTGTCAGGCCCTGCTGTTTTTTTCCTTAAGTTACACCTTAATGACCTGTAGGTGGTGGCACTCATCTTATACTCGTAACATACCATGAGTAGCCGTACAAACCAAGGATTGCTGAATGTTGAATCACTATCAGATGTTATTATGTTGAGCTTTTCAATAATCCTTTGGGCTTCATGCATTCAAGTTGTTGGTTGTGTACAAACGTAGCGTGTATCACAGACAGCAATGTGCTCCAGCAACACGGAGAGCTAAGAAGCTACTGCTGTGTTCCAGGGTTCTGTGTGGTCAGGTTCTCTACAGTGTCAGGTTCTCCAGCTAGAACCATGAGGTCCATTCACCACCGGCCACCTGGTGCTGTTTTAGTCGTTAACTGTCCATTACGGGCTGTTAGCCGTTAGCGCGCTGATAGTCGCTAGCTTCAGCCAAACAACAGCAAGCTGGATGTTGTGACCTGACAAGGATGTGTGGGTTTTTACCAGGGGGCCGGAAATACACGCTTTGAGGCGAGCAGTGTGGACGACCTGCAGGGCTTCGCTTCCTGGAATGAAAAGTTACAGACTCCTTATTGAGGCATCAAGGTCCATTTATTCATTTACTTCATGAAAAAAAGCATGTGCAGAAACCTTTAAGGTTGATACAGATGTCCACATTTGTTTCATGTGGAATTGTAGGTTTCAGTGCATTGATTTTTTTTTAGCCCAGACTACACTGAAAGAAATGATTCTTGCCGCTAACAACACAACAGTTTGGCAGCAGGGTTATGCAATTGGAGTGCAATTTTACACGTAAAGCTTGTATTTTGTTCAAATACCTGATGCACAAGAAATGAGGTATTTCATATTAATCAGTTTATGCTTATGGGAAAGATCTACTGTACATGAAATAAGAAAAGAGATAGATAAGTGATCCCTTTGGAGAAACTTTGTTTCCTGATGAAGCAAATTGGGTTGGAACTGACAACCTTAAGCAATAGAAAAAAAGTATTAACTGTATAATTTTGAATTATATTTATATATTTTCAGTGTTCACAAATAATATAACAATTGTATTACCAATCAACCTTACACATTAAATTCAAACCTCATTGATGTGTGATCTGGTGGGGTACCCCCCCCCTCCCCAAAAGGGAATTAATGAGGAAAGTCTTAAGTAATTATTTCACATACTGTAGCCATAGATTTATGGTGATTGTGGTGATTAAATAGTTAAAGTTAATATGAAGTTCCTCATTACCTGTACATCAGGTATCTGAACAAAAACATAAGGTTTATGTGTAAAACTGCATTAACTTTATGTAATGCTTTAAAGCATACCGCTAACATGACTGAAAGACTTTTCACCAAATGTCACCTCTTATCTGGTATTTATGTGATAAAATGACATGGAAAATTTAAATGACAAAGTCCAAGTTTTAGGCCTGATTATTTCTTTGAGTGCGGAACATTTGGAGGAGCTCCAGCCGTACGTGTGCTTTGTAAAATGCACCTGGATCTGAAAGCTTGTGCTATTATTGTGCATTAGAGTGTAGTGGGCATTGTGAAACAGAAGGTGGAGGCTTTAAGTGCTGCTGCTCTCACAGGACCTGCTCAGTTTTAGGTCTGAGGGGAACTCACGTCTTTCTCCCGTCTCTCAGACCGTACCAGTGCGGCCACTGCTCCCAGTCCTTCTCTCAGCCGTCAGAGCTGAGGAACCACGTGGTGACTCACTCCAGCGACCGACCCTTCAAGTGCGGATACTGTGGCCGCGCGTTCGCCGGAGCCACCACCCTCAACAACCACATCCGCACGCACACGGGAGAGAAGCCGTTCAAGTAAGTAACAGTGAGTACCGCCTGCTCCCGCTCAGTGCCAGTTAGCGCCAAGCCGGCTCACTAAGCCGCCCTCACCAACTCATCACCAGCTGGTTCGTGAGAATGATCACATGATCTGTTTTCATTCTGATCCGCTCACACAGAGCCTCACCCTGAAGGTGTCTGAATGGACACACTCCAGTTGCTATTCTAGCAGTAAATGATTACATCCAGCTATGAGCTGGTGTATTTAGCTCTTATTAATGCACACAGAACATGCCGGCTTCTGGTCTTCCTAACATATTGAGCGCATTTACTGTGAGCTGCGTATTTTGATTGCATCCATTTCACTATTTTATGGATTAAATATCACAACTGAATATCGAGGTAGAATAAAATTCTGTACTTTTTGCAAGACATCCTGTAGAATCAATAGAGGGGTGGAAGATTTTCCTGAACATAATCGTTGCCAGACTGATGCTGAATTACTGTCTTAGTAATTGATCCATTGATCAGCTCCAGAGGTCAACGACACCATGGACGCATATAACTGTAAACTGCATTTACTTAAGGCCATTAAGTAAAGTACTTGAGGCTGAATGACTGAAAAATAGCCTTTATTATCAGTACGTCTTTGTTACGATGAAGCCAGACGAGATGTTAGCATCAAACTTTGGTCTAGTTGTTCTCTATCTCTGGCCTGTGTTGTTTTATTCATGCTCCTTTTCCTGACGAGGCTGGGCTGACCTTTGACCTTCACATGCTGTATTATTGGTGATGTTATATTAGTGTAAACAGTCAAGGCATAGTCAGTGTGATGAGCTATCCTTCACTTGGGATTTCTGCTCGCTGCACCATTGCATCAACGTTAGAGGACCATTAAGGCCTCAGTGACATGAAGGTCAGCTTCAGGTGGGAGGGATTAATTGGAGAAATTAAAGAAAGTGCAGAAAGCTAAATAAGGGGTTTGAGTGGTGGAACGTCTGGAGGACGTGTACCAGGGAAACGAGGGTGGAGACAAATTAAACGGCTTAACAAGCAATCAGAGGATCTAACTCCATCATCGATGTGGAGATCAGAAGGGCCTGAAGGAGAAGGCTGGAAAGGAGGAACGTGGAGGAACAAGAGATCGCAGTGTAAATAGTGATACGAATCTGCTTAAAGCAAATCAGCGGCTTTAATAAGCAATCGGAGGAAAGGCGAACCTTTTCATCAGCACTTCAGAGTCTCGGTGGAGGCAGAGCGGGACAAAGACAATCATGGACGAGCGTCAGAAATCTTTAGCAGATCGATGGCCTTGGGGAGTTCTCTTCTTTTGGACGGTGCTGGATAGATTAAAGCTGCCACTGTCACTTTGTCAGGAGGAAAACGCTCAACTTCATTTTCCCGTTGCGGAGACGAGGCAGAGATTGTGTTTGCTCGGCAGCTTTTCAGCACCGATACTTGCTGGACTGTGGAGCCTGAGGAAGTGCTGCTGCTGCAGAGACCACACTGGTTGAGTCTCGGTGAAGACGGTCTCAGACATCAGGCCCAAAACACATTTACTGAAGGAATAAAACCATGAAGGGATGACGCGGTCCATCGCCTCCGTCGAGTTCAGCAGATAAAGCAGGTGCTGCATTTAGGAACATACAAACACCGAGCTCCAACAGCACATTCACCTGTTAAGGAGACTAAACGTCTTTGAGGCCTTTTCTGGTCCCTCGGTTTGTATCGAGCTGTTGCATCGTGCAGACGAGAGTAAGATAAGAGCTGCACTTAAAGTTCAGTGAACCTTGAGGGAAAGTGATTAAAGCCTCCTCTGTCACGTCAGGACAAACTGCTCAGAGCTGCTTTTCCTGCTGAGAACAGGACGCCGGACGGCCGCTGCTGCGCTCTTTGTTGTGCGTCCGTCCTGTTGGATAAGTTGTTGTGACAGAGCAGCTTTGATGCTGTGGCTGGTGAACAGCAGCGTCCGAGAGCTGGCCACGAGCTGCCAGCAGCACGGTCTCAGCAGCGCCGCCATAACTTTGAACAAGTACCTCAGACACTATAGGAACCAAAGATCCAGTGCCTTTACCCACAATGCATTGTGAGTGATGGATACTGGAGTCCAGCAGGTGGTGACTGGTGAAGCTGCACAGGTGCAAACGATCTGAATCTGAATCACTCATTTAACGTAAACCACCGGCTGCTCTGCTTCAGGACTCCTCACCCTCCCGCCTCCCTCCTATCTATCTAACAGCATGTTAGTCCTGTTTCTGGGCTGTTAGGTCCAATAGCTCAGCTGAGTCTCGTCTCTTTGAAGAGGCCCCGGCAGCCACTCGCTTACATACGTTTAACTGCCCCCACTAAAAGCCTTCTCTCTCCTCCGATCTATTGGAAGTGACAATGATGCTGCCCCATCAGGGCTGTGTGTGTGTGTGTGTGTGTGTGTGTGTGTGTGTGTGTGTGTGTGTGTGTGTGTGTGTGTGTGTGTGTGTGTGTGTGTGTGTGTGTGTGTGTGTGTGTGTGATGGGACTCCCCCGCAGACCCAGATAGATTATTGACAGGTGGACGGTGTGTGTGTGTGTGTGTGTGTGTATGTGTGTGTGTGTGTGTGTGTGTGTGTGTGATGGGACTCCCCCGCAGACCCAGATAGATTATTGACAGGTGGACGGTGTGTGTGTGTGTGTGTGTATGTGTGTGTGTGTGTGTGTGTGTGTGTGTGTGTGTGTGTGTGTGTGCGATCTGAGGACCAGGGCAACAATTAGAGCTCTGCTGCTGCTGGGCCTCACACACTTTACACTGTCACAGGTTATTAGCTCAGCAGGACGCTGTGTGTCAGTCTGCTGTTTCTACCCGCTTCATGTAATCACTGTTCTTCTGTTTCTCATGTGTGTGTCAGGTGCGAGCGTTGTGACCGCAGCTTCACACAGGCCACTCAGCTCAGCCGCCACCAGCGACTCCCCAACGAGTGTAAACCTGTGAGTGAGAGCAGCGAGTCCATCGAGGTGGATTAACCCCGACGAGGCCGCGTCCACGTTAAGGCAGCTACGTTTGAAAATGCACATCACTCTCTTTATCTTAGTGCATCCACACTAAGCCAGAGTTCATCCACTAGCAGCAAAGTCAGTTCAGTCCAAGTCCCTCAGACATCCAGCGTCTCACTGCTCGCTGGGATCAAGCACCTGATGAACAGCGGCTTCAGTTTGAGCAGAAACACACTGAAATGAAGTCTGCTGTGGCTGCAGGCGGACGCTCCTCGACATTAGCTGGTTGAACAGGCCTGTTCTGTGCCGAGGTTTCAGGCCTTCAGACTGTATGCAGCGCAGAAAGCAGCCTGTCTGCTGACGAAGCGCTCTCTGTGGGAGCCAGCACATCTGCTGCAGGCCTCTCCTACTTTAGAGCCCATTGTTTGGGCTCATTGTCATCCTGCAGATTAAATTTTTGACTAATCAGATTTCTCCCTGCATGATGGAAAGGAATGTAAACATCTGTAGGGCCTAAAACCCCTGCACAGGCTGTGGTTGGTGTAGAGCGCTGATGGAGCAAAAGGAAAACATGAGCTTCTGGCTGCTCAGTGTGGACGTAGATCTTCAGGAAAACTAGCTGAGCGTTGACAAATTGAGCAGCTTAGTGTGGATGTAGTCTGACACTTGAGTTTTGACCTTTATGACGGACTGACTTCTGGAGAGGAGCCACTTAAAGCCACCTTCATTCTGCTGGAGAGAATCTCCATTCAACCAACCAAAGATCCCCCTTTTCAGCAGATGAGCAGGACTTTCAGCAAAGAGACTGTTTTTGTTTTGGGATGAGGATATTTATTGGAGACCTTTTCAGGTTTCCCTCCAAAGAAAGTTCTGTCTTGAAACTGAGACCAAAACATGAAAGTCTGTAGCTTTACTTCTCGGGTTCCTTTCTTCTTTTTGCAACAGCGATGCCAAAGGAGGGCGCGACCCAAGCAAACAGAGTGAGACGTGAGGCCTCACCAAACACCACCAGGACTGTGTATTATAAAAATAAGCAGATAAAGGACAAAAGAATCATAAATTATATTTATCTTCCTGCTCATATCAGGCTTTGGGCACTTTTGTTTTAAAATGTTGATAATTTAATTCTTGCGTATATAAAGACGTTAGAGGAGGAGGAAGTCGAGGCAGTGGATGTAATTTCTTATAGAAATTATCCCACAGGTTGGAAAATGTTGGTGGTTGGCGTCTCTTCATGCTTCTTTAGTCAGTTCTAAGATTTTCAGGGTAAATGTCGTTCATCATCTGTTCAGCTTCTACAGATGTCAGATAAATATAAAGATGACCGATGACAAACATGATCAAATTCAAACGTTTTCATCTAAATCTCATCTCTGAGTATTTGCTGAACCACGAGTCGTCTCAGATGTAAATAGTCTTATTACATCACACTTTGTGTTAGAGTGAGTGAGGGTCAATGCACAGCTACATAAACACCAAATAGGTTTTTGTGCCTGAAAGTTAAAAAAAGCTTTAATAATATTATAATAATGTGAATCGTGTAACTTCCCAAAGATTGAAGACGGTGGATGAAAACTTACAGCCTGAACCAAAACTCGAAGGGACGTTAGACTGAAGAGAAGCTGTTTCACTGTCATCACGTCTGGAAGAGTTGCTGTGTCAGAACCCGTCGTCATAGCAACCACACCCTGAGGACTCTGCTTCCTCACTTCAAGGGACTGGAGGAAAGAATTAAAGTGGGAGCATGCCACAGTAGAACTACAGTGACTCATCTGAGACATTTCATTGTCCAGCCCGTTCCTCTGCTTCTCAAACTCTTCCAGACTCGCTGGTGTTCAGCTGAGTGAGAGGTCCCTTCAGTCAACATCATTCAGTTGTGACCAAGCGCTGTACATAGACAAACACAAGCTAAGCTACAGTACGGTGAACAAACTGAAATGTGAATATGAACCAGAGAACTGAGCAGATTCACTTTCTGTTCACATCTGTATTTCCTTTCCTCAAAGGAAAGAAGTGAATCTGCCTCAGCGACGCTGGTGACGAGCATCATCAAACAAACTTTGAATTTACTCCATTTTGACTCGATCTTGTTCGCATGATTTTCCCGTCTGTCCCTGTCTTTTATAATTGACATGAGATCAAACCTTCCTGAGGAAATAAAGCTGAAACAGCTCGGGTTCTTCTTAACGCTATGCTCTGTGACTTCATTGTTCGATGCTGCAGCTTGTTGTTGGTTTCGTCTTGGAGGTGAAGACTCACCTGAGAGTCGCTGCTTGATGTGACCTGTGAGTCACATCAAGGCATCAACAGTGAACTGTTCCTGTTCTGCAGCGACTGTAAGGTCAGATTTGATCAAAAGCCTTTTGTAAACATTTCTTTAAGTTTCTGGATCAGGTCATATTACTAATATGACTAGAAATCACTTTTACTAATCTGGTGAGTCAGATAAATGTCAAGTGTCAGTTTCCTTTAAACTTTAAGATAAGGCGTCATTTAGCAGCAGGTTCAGTAAAACGCTTCACACACGAGATGAGGCGTCTGATCAACAGCTGCCTCCACTTACGGCTAATAACACACAAACACACACTCACACACACACGCGGCCTTGACCTCGACCTCGGCTCTGTCTGTCTGCAAACAAACTGGAATTTCCACTTTCCAGTCTGATTTCAGAGATTATTCCTGCGAGGATTCGACAAATTCACCAAAACAAACAGAGTCCGAGTTTTCAGACATCAATCACAGCTGTTTCTTTTCATCGTGGGAACTGGATCCAGACCCAAGGCTGAAAAAACGACGGTGCTGCCAGAAGGTTCATGTCTTTGTCACATTTTTCTAACTGTGAATAAAAGGATTAAATGATGTGTAATGGGATTATGAAAACTATAGTTTTATTTAGAAGAACAGATAAACTGTTATTTAACCCCCTGGTGTGAAATGGCCATTTTTGGCCATGTTCCGTGGCGTCATGGTAACGATAATGTGGCGCTGAAGGTTCACGTTCTGCTGAACAGAGACTTTTTGTTGAGGGTCTACTGTTGCTGTAATTTAAAATGAAACCTGATGATGATGATAGTAGCAGGAGGAAGGACGTGAGGAGTGACGTGGGGTCAGCACCAGTGCAGCCTCTGACCTCGGCGTGTTTAATGCTTTGCTTTAGGTTAAATTTCCTGCCAGGGGAAAAAAATAAGACGAGAGGTCGCGCTTTCAGAAGCAATCAGATGTGAAGCGGCATGAGAACCACGTGGTCAGAGGTGAGCTCTCAGTAACTACCCTTTGACTCACAGATCAAAGCTGCTCATATCCGCTCATATGAATAACGTGTGTGTTCGTTTTTAAGCTGCATGAAGACAATGACACAACATTAAAGGAGGATTTCACTTCAAACCTTCTGCTGGTCTTCATCCTCCATCTTCAGTAGATGGATGAGTCGAGAAAATCTGCTCACCGTCAGCACTGAGGGTGCAGATGTACACACAGCTGCATGTGTGTTGACATGTTCCCGTATGATCACAGGCTTACGTGGCGACATCCTGCTGGTCCAGTTCTCCCAACTCTCCTTAAGTAGACAGGAGTTTTTCTTCTTATTCACATACATTACATTTCACATACATTTAGTCATGAATGGTGAGTAGAAATGTTCAGTATTAACAAACCTGCTGTAACTGATCAATGTTTTCCACAAAACCTTTTTTAAGCCTAAAAAAAAATCTTCAGTAAAACAACGAGGCAAACTGCAGTGACAGAATGAAATAAATGCTCTGAACATATACAGGTACACATCAAATAGCATCAACAGCATCCAAACAGTTCAAACTCTGGAACCCTGTGCTGAGTGAGCAGCAGTTACTGTCTCTCGCTGTGTGTCCTTTGACCTTCTGCAGTCACAGGACTCCTGTCAAAGCATGCACTTGTATTAACAGTCATTCTTAATAAGTTTCTCTTGAAGTTTTAACACCTTACACTATGAAAAATAATACATTTACAATATAATATGGGTAAGTATTTACACAGATCGTTACAGTCTGTTAGAGAGAAACTACAAATGAAATTATAAAATCTGTAAAACAAACTGCTTATGAATCAGTCTGTACCAATAACAGTTAATAGACTAACAATAACTGGAGTATTTTACCCACTACAATGTTTAAAACTCGACCTGTCTGTCTCTCAAAATTAAAAAAAATTCTGAGCAGGTAATTACACAAGCAATTAAATATAAAACTATTATTAAAATTAAAGAAAAAAACAAAGTGTCGCTGTTTAAAGTGTTTATTATAAAACAACAAACAAAAGACAAACAATTCAAACAGATCGGGAGCATGAGGCTGCAGCACCACCTGCTGTAACAGGATTCTCACTGACTCAGTCTCAGGAACCACGTCCTCATAACTTAGCAACAAATAGGATTAATGACATTTCTGGTTGAATAAAGCTTCAGCTTCTGACCCTGGTGTGGATTTGACAGTGTTAATCCTTTAAAGCACCATCATCCAGGCTGCTACAGAATATTTCTGTCAAAAGAAAAATGACATTTTATTAAAAAAGTATCCAGTACATGATTAAAGGCTAATTACGATTAATGGAAAATAATTGTAAATTTTAGCACAGACATGCTTAGAACTGTCCAAAACTGATGATGTCACCTGCATTTTAGGATCTTTGACAAAGTTTGACAAACAATGAGAAATACTCCAAATCCTCAGTAGTTCCAAGTTGATAATACTTATTGCTAACTGTGGCTGCTTGGTGCCGGGCCAGGCTTTTACCTGCGGCCTCTCAGAGCCTCCCCGCGTTCCTCATGGCCTCCTGTATCTGTCGGTCCAGCTCTGCGATGATTCGGTCCTCGTGGGTGTAGACGCCGGTTCTCAGCAGGGTGTCTCTCTCCTCCAGCAGGCGGCTCAGGTGTTCATCTGAGCTTTCATTCACTCCTGGACCAGTGGAAGCTTTTCCTGCTCTGTCCTCCTGCTGCTTTAACCTGGAGAAGGAGAAAATGGATGGCTCATGGATCATGAAGATCTTGGGTTTAAACATTCAAAGACAATTTGGATTTTATTTGTATTGAGCACAATCAAAACAGTTTCCCTCTGGGATTAATTAAGCACTTTAAATCTATACTGACATACTTTTTCATTACTTACTTCAATAATAAATTTAAAAAGGACTCCACTTTCTCTCTTCTGTTTAAAAGTTGATGTAGTTAAAGTTTGGACGCTTGATTCTAATTTTGTTTCCACAGGTACTAAAGAAGTTTTGTTAGTAACGTACCAGCTTCCACCACCTGGTGAAGCGTATAAACAGAGCAATGGCTGCACCTGAGGGGGCACAGGGCTAATTGCTAACAGGAAGGACACTGGGCGAGAGAGGGGAAGGCTTATTGTGACTGAGGTTAAATTAATTTTTAATCTGGGAATGTTGAAGCTAAATATTCAACAACAAGGATTTATCGTTTTTGAATCTAACTAATATTTAAGAAACTGAAACCACCTTCACCTGTTGAGCTCATTCCTGATGTCGTCCAACTCCTGTCGGTCCTGCCGTGCCACCTCCTTCTCCTCTGTTGCCAGGTAACGCAGCCTCATGGCCTCCAGCTCGGCCTGTTGCTTCTTCAGACGATTCATAGCCGCCTCCTGCTCCCGCTGCACAGACATGAGAACGATTCTCTGAACAGCTGACACAGACCTGAATCCAGCTCAACACTGTGCTGAGCCGCTGGTCAACCTATTAAATCCTAACTGACCCTGGTGTTGAAATGGCTTATTTTAGATGCCAAGAATCTGTTTCTCCTAATTACACAGAACGACTTTGGTGAAAAATTTGTCTGGTTTCACATTTTCATAAAGGTTTCCTGAGAAAAAGCTGCAGGACCCAATGGATTCACGGGGAGAGCAACAGCAGCAATGAGAATAGAAAGAAAACTTCGCAAAAACATCTCAAAGTCATATTTCTCTCAGCTGCTCAGACTTTCAACAATTACACATAAGAGCAGAGCCGAGTCTGGTTCTGCCAGACGCTAATAAATCAGGCAAACAATCAGAACAGAGAAAACAAAAACACTAATTTGGTGTCAGGACGTTTTCGAGCTTCACTCAGACCTTCGACTCCAAATCACAAGAGTCAACTCAGGTTAAAGGACCAACCTGCTGGGGAAACCTTATGTGAACAACACACCTTTAAACGCGGGTTCACAAAGGTGTTGTGAGCTATAATTAAAGCCCCAGCACACAATAACTCAGACTGATGGTCGTTAATTCATGTTTTAAACAGGGTCGCGTTCGATGAACGGGCTCCGTCGTCATGTTCCATTTCGTGGTGAAGTTGCTCTGATGGCGGGTCACTGTCCAACGATCACAAGGCACTTGGTAAAATATCTTCATTGAACCGACATGTGTCGCATGGACAAACCTAGTGATCAACTGACGTCACCGTCCTGCAGACGCTTCGCCAACGGGGCAAAAATAAAAAAAGCTTCCAAGCGTCGGGAGCAGTGGGGAGCTGCGGTGACACAGAGCAGATTCCAGATGGGAAAAGCAACATTTCCACGTTACTGCCCGACCATTCGCACACAGCGTGTTGACACAGGCTCAGCTCCCCCTGGACCATTAGCCGTCTGCATTACGGGCCGAGTTAAGGCCAATTACTAGGAAAACAAACAGGCCAAACATTTTCTCTAGTGCCCGGTGCCAAGGACAATCTGAGGCCGAGCTCTGAAACAATTAGAGGACGAGGTGATATGAAGGCAACCAGGAGAAAAGCTTCTAAAACTAAGAAAAGCTGATACTGTGCCATTACGTCATGGGCAGCTACGGTGGGAACGAGCATGTGAACACTGATAGAGAGCAGCCTGTCAAATGGCCATGTCCATGGAGCTGGGTCCAAAACCAGCTCATTGACAAGTTCTTCACTGCGGCACTGGAAAAATCCGTTAACATTAAGTTCTAGTTGAACAACCTGAGCCCAGTCAGGCCAATGAGCATGTCTACAACATGCTGGATGCACGCGATCATGCTGGGTCTGGGTCAGACTGGGCAGCTGAGGCTGATCAACGTATTATTAGGAGTGTTCCACACTCACAATAGGTTCTCGTGTCCTAAACCAAAACAGACAAGCAGAGACAGATCAGGGTGGGACATGCTCTGCATGGATGATTTCTGCAGCTGACGACCAGTGAACGACCTTCACTCCTCCTCAGAGGTCAACGGTGTGGAGCAGCTCTGGTGAGACAAGGCTCTGAAAGTTTACTTTGAGCAGACAGAAGAAGAAAGAGGCTGATTGGGCCTTGATTCTAGACAAGTCTTTACCAGATTAAATCACAAATGATAAATGTGACTTTAGTGTATGAATGGCCTAATGCAAAACAAAGGAAACAGTGTGACAAAAAACAAAGCCTCTGCAAAAAGTCCAAATGAGCTGAGTTTCACCACTAGTTTGTACCAAACAAAGCTCGTCATCACTGCTGGAACACAACGTTTATACAGTACGCAGCATCAGATCGGTAGAAAACGGACCTGGTTCAGCGTTGTTATTACTATAGTTCTTATATTAATAACAATAATGAGCGGTACCTTTAACACTGTGACTCTCCCCTTTGGAGCAGAACAGTGGGAAACAGCAGAGTCTCCACTGGGACCAGTTACACTGAAAACGCTAAGACAGGTTTATAAAAACAGACTCAGCTCAGTGAGAGACGGCAGAGGGAATCGGACCACAGACTGAAACCGCTCAGAAGCTGGGCCTTCATACAGACGCTTGATCCTTTAACTTCACGTTCTGGTACAAAAAAATCATAATCTGATCTGTGGCCACTTAGAAAAAAATGTGTTAATCCTGGTTAGTTTGACATTCATTAAAACACTGAAATATTTGCTTTTATTCTGTTAAATCTGAATTTACTTGTGGAAACACGAGTGACGCTGCTTTGAGTAAGAGTCTAAACCACAGTAACACTGACCCTGAGGTCGGGGGCTGTGCTCTGCTCACAATTGGACATGACTGCAAACATTCAACCAGTAAAACATCTATGTGTCGGATTAGAGCCTCAGACTGCTGCAGTTTAAAAATGACCAAGATTAGTTCTGTCTCACTACAGCGAGCTCATGAAAACACATTTGGTTGACATGGCTTTTTAAAAACACCAGATTTAGCTGCTGCTTTAATACTTTAATCTCTCTGTACCAATATTTGTGCTTTAAAAAGACCAACTAAAGCTTCTTGTCCCAATATTTTGAATAGAAAAAGAGCAAACTGGGCTCTGATCTAAAACCTCAGCGCCGTGTGGACACTCCTGCTCCGACCGCCCACACCCCCTGGGTTGAAAAACTCATTATTCCTCAGACAAGAATTTTTATGATCGGACTTGAGCTAAACATTGCAGCATGCGAGACGCTGAGAGGAGAGAATAAATAGGCGAGAAAAACCAAACAAGGCCCAGCTTTAAAAACCACCGAGCACCAAGACAGATGCTCGTGTAAACACAGGTCTGATATTTAACCAAAAGCGAGAGTGTGACGTGTGAATAGTTAGCACCCAAATAGCTTATTGCTCAATCCTAGCGATGATTAATAGGCCCGGCCTGATACCGAGCACTGAACCTCCTTAGAGCTGCATAAATCACGCTGTGTTTTCTTTACAATGATGTGGCACTTAAAGAAGGGAGGAAGGAGGGATGGAAGGGTGAGACAGAGAGATGGAGCCAAGAACACGATGAGAAAAGCAGGAAGGAGTATGAAAACAAGACAGGAAAAGCTAAGAAACAAGAGAAACGAAAAGAACAGAGAAGTAAGAGACATGAAATGAAAAGGAAGACAGGACTGAGAGATGAAGAAGGGTGAAAAGAGGTGGAATAGAAGTGAAACAAGAAAGAGAGGGGGGGGGGTCGCTGGGTTTTCCAGATGGTTAGTGTCGGTAACAGTTATTAGTTTGTCAGATCAGTTCTGTGTGTTTAGGTCGAATAAAGCCCCACTTAGTTCTGTGTGTGTGTGTGTGTGTGTGTGTGTGTGTGTGTGTGTGTGTGTGTGTGTGTGTGTGTTCGTCCACACAGTTAAATATTTGGCTGAGGTGTAAAAACACACCCTAAGCTGCTCATCCTGGTCCTGCTGCTTCTGTCTCTGTGATAAATGTGGGATTCATCAACATAACGTTGTGGATTTTAAGTTTTGGAGATAAATTGGAGTTTGGTGGTTCGTCTGTCTTTAGACTCTTTTTAGCTGCCTTCAGTGATTTAATAATGATTCATTGTAAAAAGATTCTGTCCTTCAAGGCTCCTGTACCTGTTTGAACCGGGCCAGCTCCTTTAAGGCCCGTCCCCACTGCTGTTTGTAGTGAAGCTTGGACTTGGTGCTGGACTCTAGCTTCCTCTCCAGTTCCACCTGAAGGATCCACAAACTCTGGTCAATCCCTGGGTAACCATGGAGACGGATACGGTCAGCAATGAAACTGCTCATTACCTTCTCCAGCCTCAGCAAGTTGATCTCAGACTGCAGTCTGAACTCAGGTCTGATGTTCTGTTGTTCTCTGTAGAGCTGAAATTCTTTCTCCAGCTGTTTGTACCGACTCTCAGCATCTGCAATCTGCGGATCCCAAACAGAAGAGGTCAGGATTTAGGTTCAGAAAGTGAGCAGAGTGTGTGTCTCTACCTGCTGGAGTAGCCGGGCTCGCTCTTCCTCCATCAGTCGCACTTTGTCTCTCTGCAGCGCCACCCGGTGGTCACACTCCAGCTGCAGCCTCCTGCTGCTCTCCTGCAGCTCCCTCTGGCTCAGCTCGTGCTCAGCTCGCAGCTCCCTCTGCTGCCTCTGAGTCTGAAGGGACACAATCACATGCATAAAGGAGTTCACACTCATTTAGTTTTCCCATAACTGTGTTCAGTAAAGTTTATTGGTTAACCTTCGATTACATTTCAGTCATGCCAGTTTAAAGAGAAAACCATTTTTTTTAATTGGTCCTCATTGATTTCGATTTTCTTCATCTTTTTACTCTTTGATGAGCATTAGTCTCGTTAGTCTTTATTGGGTAGTGTTTTCAGTTATCAGTAAAAAGCTTTGAACCCTGTTAAACATTGCACATACACCCTACAGTGTTTGTGTGTGTGTGGACACGTTTTTCCTTCGATGTAGGGACCATAAACCATGTTTTTGCTTTGAAGGTGAGGACACTGCGACAACGTGGGAACACTTGGCAGGTCCCCACCGGTCCGAAAGCTTTTTTGAGGGTCGAGATGTAATTTTAGGGCTGAGGTTAGAATTGAGTTTTGATTAACAAAGATTAGAAGTCTGCCTTTTTTGTGATGGTTAGGGTAAGAGTAAGGGGCTACTGAAGGCATTATGTCAATGGGGAGTCCCCACGTTGATGAGAAACACGACTGTGTTAGACATGTGTGTGTCAGACATGACCTCCAGCTCGGCCTCAGCCAAAAGTTTCTCTCTCTTTTCCAGATTGGACAAGGTCTTCTGTAACTGCTCCTCCAACACATTATACTCTGCCTCCTGCAGACAGAACATAGAATCATTTAAATGTGCAAGTGGAAGTGTAAATAAAGCACAAGGTCTAAACTCTCACCTTCTTCTTTACCAGAGCTTCTCTCTCTCTGTCTCTTCTCCTCCACTCCTCTGCCAGAGCCTGCATGTGGCTTAGCTCCTTCTTCCTCAACTGAAAAGCACATTGTTATTTAACCTTGTGATTCATTTAATTCGAGGCACTATACATTAAATACCCAAAGGTCTGGTTACAAGAAAAGCTGCGTCTTTTCATGTAGCCTTTATTTTTGGTCTGGTCATTAAACCGTCCTGTGCGACTGTCTGGTGTTCACCTGATCGTCGAATAGGTCTTCCTGCTCCTCCTTCCACAGCTCCAGCTCCAGGGCCGTGCGGTACTCTAGGGTTTCTCTGGGAGCTGTGGAGGGCAGGGGGGAAGAGGGGTGGGTGGGAGCTGCAGGGTTGGAAGGTAAATGTTCATTCTGATGATGTGAAGACTTGGACACAATGACCTCTGTGGCTTTAACCAGTCCCAGGTCCTCCAGTGTCACCACGTAGCTCAACTCTGCAACCTTCTCGATCGGTCTTATGGATGGAAACCGTGTTAAAAGACAGATTTAAGACCCACGTTATCACCATGTGATGGCACCTACTGCTGCGCTCTGATCACAGGGGTTCTGTCCTGATGACTCTGCCGCCAGCTCTGCTCCCCTGCTGATGTCATTAACCGGCTCCTCTCAGAGCTCAGCAAGTGAGACAGCTGAATGGAGGCCCGTCCAACCAGCTGGTCCTTGCTCATGGAGTCTCTGTGCCAAACCTCCACCACTAGAGGAACCCTACAGCACAGACACATGTACAGACTTATGAACAGACACTGTAGAGGAGGAGTGTGATCAAATACAAAGTCTAAGGGCGCCATCTTCTGGCCAGAAGTGAAATCAATTACTAATAAATTATTGCACATTTGTGACAAAAAGCAACATAAACAAACATTAGTTTCAATTTCAATAAATTCTTCAAGTGACCCTGCTCCTGTTCTGATCAGGAGAAATACTCAATACTCTTAACCATCACTGACATCTTTTACCTGAGGAAAGTGTCTTGCAGCTGCTGCGGCAGTGCAGCGAAATCAAATGCACAGTAGGACTGAGGCAGGGACACCTCCATGTTCCTCCGCAGCTCCACGGGAGGGTTTGTCATGATGGGAGCTGCGCTGCCAAAGAACTGATAGGAATACCTGAAACACATAAGTAACGCTGAGAACAGACAGTTCCAGGCTGGTGGTAGAGGCTGAATCAGAGCAGATGAAGTGTTTTACCTGAGCGTGGCAGCGATGGGGTGCGTCAAGCTGAGCTTTCCCAGGGTGCGGAGGTCCAGAGAGAAGCAGTAGTGATGGGCAGACGAGGGGATGGACACTTTAGGAGCAGAAACGCTGACGGATGAAGCTCCACCTTCTTCTGCAGCCTCAGTCTGTAACTGAACAGGAACCTCCAAATCTGCAGCTGAACAAAAAGACCTTCTGGTTATCTGAATCTCTCCTTCCAGGAGAAGGGTTAGGTGAAGTACTGTTTTGAGCCTCACCTGCCAGTCCTCCCTGCTCTCTTTGCTGCTGAAGCCCTTCCAGCAGATTATCTGCTTCGCTCTCTGTATGAGAGGAAGAGGGAGCAAAAGGAGGGTGGGGAGGAGACATGTGAGGTTTACCTCCTGTAAAGGAGGGCTGGGGTTGGTGTTCAGCAGATGGAAGGAATGGAGGACTAGATAGACAGACGGAGGGTTGACGTCCACTTCCCTCTTTATTCACCAAGGACTGAAAACAACAAACACAACACTGGGTATTTATAATCCATTCTTTCCCTTTGCACTAATATAATTATCAGTCTTACCATCTACATAAATGAATGCAACAGGTTGGATTTCACTGCTGTTCTGTAATACTGGAAAACATTTTGAACATGACAGTAAACTATATGGTTGTTAATATTTGTTACGTACCTGTGGTGCAACCTCTTCCCTCCTCAGGGTGACAGACACACCCACAGTCGGCTGCAGCTCGGCAGGCAGAGGAAGCAGCGTCTGCTTGTGTGATGGAGGTTGGAGAAGAAAGGCTCCTTCCACTGCTGCTGCCTTGCTCTCCAGGTCCACGGACACAGCCGTCAGAGTCGAGAGAGAAACATCTGTGCTGCCCAGAGAATGATTCCCACAGCACAGATGGATCTGAGGGCCATAGACAGACAGAGACATATAAAGAGATACTGCGTGAAAGCGATGAGGCCGGAGTTAACAGCTGAGCTCTAATTCTCACCTGTAAACTGGGCTGCTGGGACAAGAAGGTCTGGAGGATCTGTTTGCTGCTGCGGATGCGCACAGAGGCACGCTCCGGCTCAAAGTCAGGGCTCAGCAAGTTGTGGAAAGGCTCGCTGGTGATGTCGTTCCCCAGTAAAGAATAGTAGAAGAAGAAGGCGGAGCCTTCTGATGACAGCTTCATAGTGCTGGGGATCAACTGTGGGAACAACTGTGCTTTACTGTTTAGTTGTTTTGTTCGGCTTTCAGAGTGTTCATATCTACACCAGCGTCATCAAATCTTCCCTACAGAAATAACAATTTAGCAGTAAATGCTCGGCTGTCAGTCGTGTGGGTCTGGGCTCTGTGTGTACCTGTTCTAGTTTGGTAGCAAAAGCCACAGTGACTGACAGGACGAACATATCAGAACAGTGATCTGCAGGTCCGATCTGATGGTAACCCTGGTCTGAAATCAGTACAGATTCCAGCTTTTCTGGGAGCAGCTCATTAATGGCTGGAGAACCTACAGTACATCAGAAAAAACAAGTATGAAAAATGTTTGATTGATCTGCAAAAGGGGAAAAGAGAGTGGGAAACTATTTGAACAAAGCTTAAAAGCTACTGACCTTGTCTGGGTGGGGCCTTCTTGGCTTTGAACCTATCAGGAGAGGGTCCAGATGGTTTGGCGTCGTTCTCCAGAACCATGCTGAGAAGAAGGGCCGGCCTCTGCTTGGTGTATTTACTGCTCAGCAACGGATACCAGCGTGGATCCTGGCAAACACAAGCCGCCCCTTTATACTTCTATTTGAAGACTATTGTCAAAGTAAAACAAGAAACTAAATATCATCTGTTACAATGTCTCATCCACAGCAGCCAGTGACAGAAGGAGACTGCGTTTACTCCACCTGCTTGACCTCCTGCAGTGATCGGAGGTCGAGGACAATGTAGCCGACACACTCTTTTTTCTTGCTGACTGCGTCAACAGCAAAACACTGAAGCTTGATTGGAGTTCTCTGCAGTCTGAGAAATGGAACAGGGCAATAATATGCCAATGAAAATAACTTTTCCTCAATGTGGCTAAGACAGGGTGGATACAATGTCAGCAGGTCCCTGACGCTGTGAATCCACAGTAGGAGCAGCTGACCTGTGTTGGTGCAGCGTCCTGCGGTCAAGCTCCCAGGCCAGTTCAGTGCTGAACTGAGGCTGCTCTCTGTGCTCCACTGGGTCCGTAGCCAGCTGCTCACCATCGAAGCTGGCCTGAACCACGAGGCTCAGTCGAAGACTCTTCGGGAAGTGACGACCTGGAGGACAGAAACGAACCTTCTACTACCAATGCCTGATCATTCAATGCTGCAATAGGACAGTTGGTTGGGAGGTCGTCCTGTAACCGCAAGGTTGGCGGTTGGTGGTTGATCTTTGATCTTTGCGCCTGCGGTGCATGGCAGCTGCTGGCATCAGTGTGTGAATGTGTGACAAACAAAGCGCTTTGGATCCAGGAAGGGGATTTAAAAAAGAAATGAAGCCTTTATCAGTCATTATCATATATAATGTAACATTAGATCGTAACATTTGCATTTAACCCCGCCAGTGATAGGGGTCTTACTCAAGGACACACTAGGTGCTGATGGGGGTTTGAACCGGAGTCCTTCCGCTGCCTAAATCAAGCGTTAAACAAGTTCAGTTCCCATTCAGTAACACTGGGTGTAACCGCCGTAGCGTTTAGCTCCGTCTCAACATGATGGGGACAGTTGAAGGCTGTGCTGCACATTCATGAGAATGTCCTGATATTATAAAGGTTGTGATCTCCAATCTCCACAACCACAGAAAACAGCAGAAATACTAGCACTGATGTCTAGCTCTGGTTGAACTGAACCTTGAGCTTAACCAGTGTCACCTTGGTGAAGGAAGCAGAACGACCACGGCAGCAGCACACGCCTGGACTGGACGCACTCTTTACTATCATGCTAACAACAGTGTTAACTGCACACCGTGTGTCATTAACTGAGCGAGCAGCACCTGCAGCCAAACGCTGGCTCAGACCGTCAGAGCAGCTACGCGTTGATACCGGTGACAGGTCGTTACCTTCGAGGACGGACACGACGATGAGAAGTTGATCCGTCTTCGAAGCCATGTTGACATTTGTGCAGCTCCTAATGGAACGTTTCTCCATAAACTCGTCCCTGCATCGCCGTCGAAATTCAACCAGGAAACGACTTTGTTAACTTTCCGTTAGAAGGTGCAAACGCTAACAGTCGCTTTGTTGTCAAGCTTTGGCGCCACCCATTTTGTTTTAAAAGCGGAAGCGACGACAGCGAGCCCGCGGCAGCGCGCGCCTCCTGTTGGCGGGAGGTGGAACTGCAGCAGGTACGTGAACAGCCTCTAAAGGAACATGACATAAAAACGTACAGCAGCGGCACTAGAGGCTGTAATAGTTAGAATGCAGCTTTTGTTTAATTGTAAAAGCGTTTACCTGAAAACAACAGAACATTTGATAAACAGCTGTAACATTTACAAACATTTACAACAGCTGTGGGTAATTTAATTAACATTTTAGTCTACTTAAACTACACATTAATAATAGAAAACATTAATATTAAATAATTGTGATTTTACAGTAATATTCACAGTAAGTAAAAACAGTCCACATAATCATATATATATATATATATATGTATATATAAACATCCTTTAATCATGATTGCCAAACATATGAATTAAGGCATATACAGTATAAAAAAGCAACAGCAGGTTTGATGTTTTTATTTCAGTGTGTTATTAACTGGGTACACTGGGTGGATGAGCTGAACATACCAAGCAGCCTTTTTAAGACAGCACTGTGCCCAAAGGTCTGACAGCATTTTGTAAACAGAGTTCATAGCACAATATTCAAGTAATAGAATGAGCACAGATACGATGCAGGTAAGGTGTTGTTTAAGCTGACAGAGCTGCTGATAAACGAGCCGGGTCACTGCTGCTGTTGGCAGCTTCATACTCATGTATATGAAAATCAAGTGTTCTGGCCAGACCGGACAGCACTGAGCATGAACCTTAGCACTAACTACAATGACGTTAGTTGATGGCACATGTGTAGGTTCAGTGTAGCTGTTGCTGGCTAAAGGAAGTAGTGGTCAGAGCTTCGGAGCCAGAGAGCAAAAAAGCTGTTTTCCCAAAAATAACATCATCTGTTGATCTGGACAAGCACAATGACTCAGCCACATTTATTGGGGAAAAAACCCTAGACCACAAGAGCCGCAAGAATCAGAATCAGAAATCAGATTGACTACACTTCATTAGCACACCTTGTACCGGACCTGTGATGAATCAGAACGGTCCTGGTCCGAACTGACCTATTTGTAAGAAAGCTGGTCAGCTGGACACATGAAGGGAGGGACGCAGAGGCTTCACACAGAAGCCAGATCAAATACAGCACGTTAGACAACAGTGCAGCCGTGTCTCCGATGGTGGAGACACGTAGTAACGCCAGGTTCGTGACCCCTGGTCTGGTTTGTGTTGCTGCACTGCATTGAGACTCCACCCACTCTTTATCAGAGGCTCTGCAGAGAGATCGTCTGCTTGTCGTAGGTTTGGAAGCACGAGCAGGAAACCACTGATTCCAGACAAGACGCCCCCAGCATCACAACAACAAAAGGACAATTCCAGGATAAAGTTGGTAGCGACACACTTTTAGCTTTAATGGCGTTTCTGATTCAAACTGTTCCGTTCTCTGATAAAAGCGGTTCTGAAAGCAACTGCTCGTTCCGTTACACTCAAAGCTGAACGGCACTGAGCGTGTTTTCACGTGCTGTTGAATCGGTCTTGGCAAAACATGCGGTCACAGCCTGTAGTTAGATTCTCCAAAACAACACAGGAGTATACAAACTGGTGAAGTATCTGAAAAGAGTCAGTGACGCACGATGAAGCTTCTTTTTGGTAATAAAATCATTATTGTACCTGAGCAAACCAAATTCTTTCACTTTCAGTGTAACTCTGGCCTCAGAGGCTACGAGAAGTCAACACTGGAATTGTCCTTGAGATGTGACGTTAACAAAAGTGGATTATTCATCATGAGCATATGTTCACTTACTTGGCCCCAGTTTGTGCATCGGACTGTGTTTTGACCGTTAGACCAGTGTTTGGCTGAAGGAGCTTTTAGCCTGTCAGTCATGTCACTCCTCCCCAGCAGGAAGAGGAGCTGTGGAGAAGAAGTCAGCCATGTCCTGTAAACTGGAGGTGTTCGATTAAAAGGCTGGTCCTCAACATTCAGCATCGGACGACCATGAACCTGTGCTCATGGAGGTCCAGAACGTTAGAAAGTTCTAAATCCTGAACCTTTACACGGCTTCAGTGGAACACACGGAGGCTTACATCCCATCATGCGCTGGACTGTGGGAGCCAGCGTGTCAGCGCTCCGCTCCTCCTCCCAGCGTCAGCGGCCCATGAGGTCAGCGCACGTTTTACCCTCGGACACGGAGAACAGCAGAATGGAGCTAAAGAAAGCTAGAGATGTCAGAGGCTGAGCCTTCCTGTGATTATCACATCAAACTAATAGCGTTTTACATTAACAATCACATCTAGGTGAGTTCCTCTGTGAAGATTTAGTGGCTGCTGCTTCCTTGGCGTCTACAACAACCACCAGCCGCTGACGTGGAGGAACCTGAGCCCACGAACACCAGAGAGCAGGTGAGAGCAGAGTCTGCCTGCTGCCGTGAAGCACGTCAGTCCTTCAATCGGTACACAATATATACACCACTGGGTTCCCACACGGCACTGGGCAGGTTCAAAGTGAAGGTTACTCTCACATAAAGACAATACAATCAACATGGTTACGCTCAAGTACAGGTTAGTAATACAAATGCAGAGGCAGCACTATGGAGGGGGAGGTCCACTTCAATAATCATAAGGAGAATAATAAGAATAATAGAGACTTTTAGCTTCCTAATGCTGTTTCCCAACAGAGGCTTTTAGAAAACAATCAACACCGTTGGGATAATGTGAGTCATCAGTACATTCAGTCATATCATTGTCATAATACACTACAATAAATGTGCATTTTATAAAGTCGAACACCACAGCCGAGCGCGCGGCGCTCTGCGATGTTCACGCGCCGCCTGCATCTGTCAAAACTCAAAGCTCCACAAGTTGTTGATTCTGGATTTGTACAGAAAGTTCCTCCTTCCAAAGGTCCGGTTCCTGCTTCAGGTCCTTCTCTCCACTCTGCTCTTATGTGGCTTGTTATAAAACTGGTGTCTCTCATAGTAAGAAATGTCGTTCTCGGCCTCTCAGCGAGGCGAAGCCTATTCAACACCATGGAATTGATGTCTGATAAATGTGCCGTCCCCCATGTGAGATGTGGTCACATGCTCCTACTTCTTCCCTTCACTGTCTGCGGAGACACAACCATAAAAACACACGTTCGCTCACCATCGCCTCACCGCAAAGGGGGTGAACCTGCACACAGCAGGAGGGGGCAGCTGAGGCAGGAGCTTCCTCATACAGTCAGTCTGTTCATAACAGCATAGGAAAAGTGCTCACTTGTGATTATTTCTGATTCATAAATCATCTCCTCACATCCAGCTGCAAACATCTGCAAGGCCCTGTGTTTTGCTCCTCGCAGACCAACTGGAGTTACTCTGCTGTTGTGCTTTAACTGTCAACATCATTCTTTTAATCGCCGCCATTTCACAGCAATTACCATTTATAGATAACTGCAGTCTTTGCACCAGCAAGGTAATCATCTCATTACACTGCTTAACTGCCTCTGCATTATTCCTCACAGTCAAACACAGCCAGTGATACATGGCCTGTGAAAATATATGGAAAACACTACAGAGTGGCTAATGATCTGCTGGGTGATAATTCAAGCATCGCAGAGCCAAATAAGCAGCGAGCTGTTATTCCCAGGGGAGAAGGTCTACATATTAAACGTACTGACCCGGCAGGCGGCCAGAGAATGAGACAGTCCTCCACCTCATTCTGCTCTCACTTTATCCTTCATAAAGAACATTTTAGCCAATTCATTTGATAACATGCAAAGTAAGTGGCTAATCCCTGCGTCTGGCATTAAAGCTGACATCACAGCAGAGCGAAGCAAGGATGAAAGTGGCTGCCGTGGAGATGCTAAACTGGGCACTGAGCATGTGAAAACATGGGCTGACTGAGGGGACGGACCCTTCATTTAATACAGCTTCACATTCAATGCAATTGGTTATTATGATGTCAGATGCCGGTTGTTCAAAGCTGACAGACAGATTTAGATCAGTATTTCCTGTAGTAATAATTTACTGCTATACTGTACATGTACAGTACAGTGCTGTGTAAAAGTATTTGCCCCCTACTGATTTCTTACTTTTTTGCATGTTTGTCACACTTGAATGTATCTGATCAACAAACACATTTAATACTTAGCTAAAGATAACACAAGGAAACACATCATGCAGTTTTTAAATGAAATTTTCATTATTAAGAGTAACTGGTTGGGGATAATCAAGATGTTTTCTGGCAAAACCGAGATGAGCCTTTATGTTCTTTTTGGTACGCAGTGGAACTCTGCCATGCAAACCACTTTTGCCCAGTCTCTTTCCTAGGATGGAGTCATGGACACTAACCTTAACTGAGGAAAGTGAGGCCTGCAGTTCTGTGGGTGTTGTTATGGGGTCTTTTGTGAGCTCTTTGATGAGTTGTCGCTGTGCTCTTGGGGTAATTTTGGTGATGATGTTAAGGATCTTTTGGTCTTCTTCACTTTGTCAGGCGCGTATTTAAGTGATTTATTGATTGCAAATAGGTATGGCAGCAATCAGGCCTGGTCTCAGCTAGAGAAATTGAGCTCAGGTGCAACGAACCAGAGGTAAGTTATATTTTAACAGGGGGCAAGCACTTTTTTCACACAGGGAAATGTGGTTTTTAATTTATGTTTACCCTTAAAAATAAAAACCTTCACTTACTGTACAAATGGCATGATGTGTTTCCTTGTGTTATCTTTGACTAATTAAATTTGTCTGTTAAAGTCTGTTAAATGCCTGAATCACTGAGCTTAGAATGAAATTCACCTTCAATATTGGTAAATTCATGTCATTTCAGATCTACTTTAACTCAGAACTGAGTCCTTCAGAAAATCTAATGACATTTTTAAAAAGCTCCAAGCGGCTTCGTTCAGGAAGCTAAAAATGGAAATCAGCTGTTAGACGCATGTAGAGATGGAATCTTATCCTGAGTGTTACAGCTGTGATGGTTTCACACGGCTCCACACCTACCAGCAGAAGAGTGTCCTGACACCTGCTGACTGGAAACCAGCGACCGGGAGCTCAACCCTTCAACACACAGAAACAGGTACAGTAACAAAGCTGACGTAACGCATCTGCCTCCCTGTAATGATGGAAGCAAATGCAGCTTAAACTCTGTCCAAAGGAAGAGACGGTAAACAAGAGCAGCTGGTGCTGAGCTGATCAGAGGTCAGTTCCTCCTTCAGTCACTCTGGCGTCTCGTGCTGCTGTACCTTGGTAGATGTCGTACTGTCCTGACATCAGGTTGTAGCTCATACCCAGGTGTGTGTGGTGGTGTGTGTGGAGGTGTCGGGCGAACGACACATGGTTTCTCTCTCTTTCCATCTCTCTCTCTCCCTCAGGTGACGCCTTCTCACCAGGCTGTAGAAACACAAACCACTGTAAAAGGCTATGATCTCATGTGACGTTCAGCTTTGACTTGATCATCACTATGAGTGTGACAGCCTCAGCACAATGCTGCCATCCGGTACGTTTGCTTGTTCTGACCCGTTCCTGCAGCGTCGTTCTGGCGGAGGACGAGTCGCTGCTCTGTTTGCCGCTCACGGCTCCGCCTCTGCCCGGTGGAGTCACGTCCGACTCCTCCCTGCCCGCCGTCTTGCCGTACAGAGGGTAGTGGAAGCCTGATGCATGGATGTACAGGCACAGATATAGAAACACAGCCACACAACATGTGCAACTAGATTCATGTTTACTCCAGGCCCCAGACTAAAATATAAACCCTAGACTACCACTGAGGCCATGTTCACCCTCTGACCTGTGCCCGATCAGTAACGCACACGTACAGTAGGCTGTATTATACGAGGGTGGTCCGATAAGTACTTAGCCTCGCCGCATGATGGCGCCACCATCAAAAGAACAATTTACTTTCATGTAGTACATTCTCTTACTACTGTTGAAATTTTAGCCGAAACAGACTTGTACTTTTATTTTGACAGCGTGTACAAGTGGGCGTGTCCATGGATTTTAGAAAAAATTTAGAAAAATGGAAAAAGAGCAATATCGATCAGTGATCCGATTCTTGTTTTTAGAAGGGAAATCACGCAGCGAAAATGGCTACCACGGAGGTTAACGTGACAAAAATCCCCAATCTTGTATTGGCAGACCGCCGATTGAAGGTGCGTGACGTATTAGAATTATTGGGCCAATTCGACGCCGAATTGCAGAAAAAATGGCCCCATTTGGCGAAGAAAACAGTGCTCTTCCACCATGACAAGGCGCAGCTCACACCTCCACCATCGCCATGGCCAAATTGGTCAAATTGGGCTACGAATTCTCCAGATTTGGCCCCGTGCGCCTCCTTTTTGTTTCCAAACTTGAAAAAATCACTCGCCGGGCAGAAATTTGAGTCGAATGAAGAAGTCATTGCCGCCTACTTTGCAGACCTCGAGAAAACGTATTTTTCTGACGGGTTAAAGAAGTTGGAGCATCGCTGGGAAAATGTATCAAACTAAAAGGAGACTATATTGACAAATAAATTTCCACTTTTCCAAAAAATCTTTTTTGTAAGCTAAGTACTTATCGGACCGCCCTCGTACATCAGACTTGAGTGGACCAGGGATTTTTAATTTCCAAAATGTTAGAGAGCAGCAAAGCCAGAGCGTTACCTGGGTAACTGTGGACCAGGGTGGGGGACACTCCTCTGTAGGAGCCCTCGCTGCTCTCGCACATCGCCAGGTACGACGGGAAGGAGGAGTGCTGGTACTGGACGTAGGGCTGCTGAGGGGTCATGGGGGGAGACACTGCTGCCCGGGCAGTCTGGGATTCCTCAGACAGCCCTCCCATTGGCTCCGCTCCTTGGTCATCCATCCCTTCCAACCTGTCAGAATCCTCCATGTCGACGGTGGGCGGGAAATCGTGGCATCCGTGGCCCCTGTTTTTCCTGGCGTCTCCTCCTCTCTCCCCTCCACCTCCTCCTGAGCTCGTCTTGGCTCCAGCGGGCTTTACAGTAGTTCCCCATTCTTTTCCACTGTCTGCCTCCCCCTCCTCCGCCTGCTCTCCATGTTGATCCTGTAGCTCTGAGTATTTGCTGTGAGCGAGGCGGTGAGCCCAGGCTGGGGCGTCTGAGGGCTAGATCGATGGGGACAAGTGTTGGTGCTAGTTGCAGTGTTTCCCCTATAATTTTGCGTTAACAGTGGTGGGTGGGGGTCATTTTGAGTCACTTCACCTTTGGTCCAAGTATCTCTTCCAGTTTTTACAGCCATTAGCAGAGTTAAAGTTTAAAAGATTTTTACTCAAACAGGCCTAACGTTAGCTTGTTAGCTATGTGAGTTTTGGAAGGATCGCAAGGCTAATTTAGGACTTTTTGCATTTTCTTGTTGTTGTCCCACCGCTGCTGAGCGACTATAGAGGAAACACTGTAGATGAGTGGACAGAGCCATAGACAGGCCATCTATCGCTGGCTCTGGGTGTGATGTGGATGAAGGATGACGACGTTTCACAGCAGGCGGCCATTCAGAGGTGAAATGTGACGAGTCCCTCTCAGTGACAGGAACCAAGACATGTCTCACACACGACCAAGTGCAGGATTTAGGCCAAACTGAAGAAGGAAATAACCTACTCTCCTCGACACAGCTGTCCTTCAACTCTTACAACCGTGCCACAAAATCTAGAGCTAGCGATCGGCCTCGTGTTGGGATGACATGGTCAACAATCTTTACAAGCTTTGTTAAAAATAGCAACTCGTATTAAACCACTGAAGCATTAGAAACATTTTGTCTGTGTTTTATATTTACAGCCAGTTTAAATTACACAAATCCTTCAGTAATTCTCACTTTGAACATGAAAAAAACATTTGCATCTATAAAATGAAACTGTCAGAGTAGAGCTACAGCACTACAGAAGCCACACGGTGTTGGTTATTAGCACCTAACGGTTTAGCTGAACACAATGTGTGATTAATCTCTTAGTGACAGAGCCGTCATTGAACCACACCAACAACACCATCAGCGGCGGCGGCAGGTTATAGACAGAGGGAGAAACTTACACTGGAAAAGGAAACATTTGAGTCCAGATCTGTCTGAGTGTTTGGGTTGTGGAGTGATGAAGAAGAGGAAGAGGAGGGTGGCCTGATGTCCTCACAATCTTTCATTGAGACATGGTGCTGCTCCACTATGCCACCGTGCACTGACTTTATGCCCAGGCTCTGCCCCCGGTCTCCTCTCTCGCTTATTTCCACATAGGACAGGATGGGTTTGGAACAGCAACCTTTAGTGCCATCGGAACCTTTTCCTAGCATGGGCCCGCTGGCTGTACCCCCAACCACATGTTTAACATCCTCACTGTCTCTCAACCCTTGTCCCCTTTCGCCCCTTTGCTTGACACTGGTCATCTGGTCACAGCATTTGGAACCCAGTAACAGTTTCTGGTCCATGTAAAGTCCTCTGGAGTATTGACCATAGTACAGGGACTGAGCTAAGGCCGTCTGGGTCTGACTCATAGCCAGCTGTAGCTGAGACTGAGGCAGCCCATCACCTTTCTTACAGTCTGAGAACTCATGGGAAGCGTTCTTCTCGTCCTCTTTCACCTCTTCCTTTGCTTTGCCTTTGCTGTCATGGGCAGAGCTCTTGTGGAAACCAACGCTGGTGCTGTTCTGCCTTTCCGACTGCATGTATCCTTGCAGGTAGTAGGGCTCATAACTATGGTAATATGGGGACTGAGGGTCTTTTGAGGTGGGGGCAGATGTCATGGATGGGGCTTTACCAGGGTTGCTGTGGATACTGTTGGTGCTCACCTCGGAGCAGGCTGAGGAGCCAGGCTTAGATCGGTTTCCATCAGAGCGACATTCAGAAGATCCTCCATCATCCCCAGCGTCTGAGATGTCAGAGTAGGCGGGGCTGTCATTCTTGCTGCTGCCGTCTGTTGTTCCCAGGCACGGGCCGCTCGCATCAAGCCGCGAAGAGCTGCCAATGGAGGGACTGGGGGCGTTATCAGTAAAGGTATAAACCTTGTCGGCCTCTGCACGGATGCTGGCCATTCTGCTCTCCTGGCTCTCCGTGAGTCCATTCATCACATCCTGCTTACTAAGGTGCTCCTTCAGAAGGCTTCCAGAAATTTCCTTGACATTTATCTTAGGTCCACCACCACCGTCGTCCATTTTGATTCCACTGCTGTCCCCATTAGCTGTTCTATTTGATGCATCTTTATGTTTGTCCTTTAGCCTCCTTTTCTCTTTTTTCCTGGTCTCTTTGTTGCAGGTAACCAGGGAGGCTTTGACCAGACTCGGCTCCACAACAATGCTCAGCTTTGGTTTGATGGGCTTCAGAGAAAGGTTTTTACTTGTGAGGCTGATGGCTGCCATTGGAGATGGCTGCTGGGAGGTGGCCGTATCTGCTGCGCCACTTGGATATGTTGTGTTGGGTATAGCTATCAACTTGGGAGGAGCAGGAGCTGGAGCAATTGGACGGTTGGTGCGTGACTTTGACAGTTTCTCTACCTTGCCATTGGCCTTCTTGCTCTTGTCACATACAACTCCCTTCTTGTCGATCAAACCTTCAGCTTCCAGTTTAGGCATCTCTACTGTGGCGTTTCTGTCTGGGACCATGCAGTTTTCCAGAACAACAGTCATGTTGGAGATGATAGGCAGGTTGCTAAGGTCATCGATCAGTCCGTCTTTCAACAGTGAGGTTCTTCTGGTTTTGGAGTTGGCTGTGGGGCTGTGGTCAGTACTGAGGAGCAGCCGTCTGTTCTTAGGAGACCCCACTGTGGTCACCTTGTATAAAGGAGCAGACTTCTTAGAAGAGCTGTTGGTGTTGCTTGTCTCTGAGAGATCGTATGTTATGCTGCCAATAGTGTCCTCACAGTCTGACAGTCGTTCCTCGCTCTCTACATCCTTCATAGGCTCCAGCTCAGGCTTCCTTTGCTCCTCAGCCTCCAAGTGTGCATGTGTCTGGTGGTAGCGCAGGCCGTTGATGTGCTTGTAGCGTTTAGTGCAGTTCGGATGGGGGCAGTCAATAAGAATGGGTGGGGGAGGTGGGGAAGAGGCACAACCTCCTCCTGGATCCATGAATGAGGGGTCGGATTTACCCTGTGGGGTGGAGGGGGCGCTGCGAGATTTGGCTCTCATCCTTTTCCCGTTGCCATTTTTAATGTCATCTGAGGAGACCAGGCTGAGGTCGAGATCAGCGGGTGGTTTGTTCTTTCGCTTCCCAGAGGCGAGGACAGAGGCGCTGTTGGATTTCACCTCATCCACAGTAAAGAATGAAGGAGGAGTGCGGCAGTTGCTGTTGATGAGGTTCAAGCTCCCCCTCCGCCCCTTGCTGTGGATGGGAGCAGTGGCTCCGGCAACTCCACCTCCTCGGCTCCTGTGCTGTGACAGACCCCTGACCTTGGCAGCAGGAGCTGGCTCAACATAAGGCCGCTCTGCCATGGCCATTCGCATCCGTTTGCCCCGTCCACGCCCGCCTGGCAACTCAGGGTCACTGGAGGGAGACTCGCAAAACCTGGACAAGAGACAAGAAACGACAGAACTCCTTTAGCAATGGACCTTAATCCAGTTTATACCTTCAATCAATGTGTCTTAACACAAGATTAAAATACACCATGTAAACTTTGTCGAACATGTTCGTATGTGTGTCTGGTGTGTGTGTCAGGTGGTTGCGTCATCATGACACTAAGCCTTGCTGTGTTTAAGACCATGCTTGTGAGCATATGGTGGCAGCGTACAGTATGTGGAGTCACTTCACTCACTTCTTTTTGTATGCTTAAACTTTAAACTGTTGGCCACACGGTGGCAGATCAGGGTCTATTTATCCCTCACATAACGTAAAAATCTCCTTTTAACTCATGGCTTATTGTAGAGGGAACGAGGGGGATGATGATCTCAGGCACCGTGTCATCACATCAGACGTACCAGCATCATTTTGTCTCAAATGTATGAGCTCATCCATCAGACATTGTCACATTGCTTTGTTTATTATTAAGGCACATCAGGAAGGACCAGGTTGCCGTTCTTGAAAGGTTTTAATGGACTTGTGCCATCAGACAAAACCCCTGGAAGGTTACAGATTAGCGTTCACATGAACCGCTCTACCCAAACTCTCTGTCTGACAACACAAAAACCTGCACAATCCAGTTATCTGTGTGTTTGATATGGAGACGCTTTGTATTCTTGTGCCTTCCCTTATAGCTTTGAAGTCTTTTGATGCTGTTTAGCGCAGAGCACTGCATCTTAATGCTGGAGATGCTTTTCCATGCTCTCACATTGTTTCTTATTTCAGAGCTCAGTGTGTTGTGATGAAGAAAAGCAATTGCTTTAAATTTTCCCTCTCCTGAACCTGGACTGTGAAGCATCCATCTTTTCCGTTTGATGCATTGATTATGAGACTACACGACAGCCTGGTGTCAAATACTCGACTCTGTAAGAATTGTTGTGGTATCAAAGACTTCAATAATGGAACCGCATTTTATCTCAATTATTTCTCACTTTTCGTATAAAAAATGTTTTTTTTTTTTACATTGGTGTTTTGCTGACTGAACTCATGATTCTCTACAGCGGTTCAAGGACATTTATTGTACTTTTGCCTTTACTTACAAACTGATCCCAACCGATTGGCTGATACAGCCCTGATACCGTTCTACTCTGTCCTGTGTTGATTTCCCTCAACTTTATCAGCTCAGTTTTGTGCTTATTTCTTTTGGCCACAGGCCGCTAATGAATCATCAACAGAGAAAGCAGTTTATTCCACTGCATTATATACTACAACTGCACGAGTAAACGCTGAAAAACATCCACAGCAGGAAGAGCTGAATTGAGTCCATGGTTCTGAGATTAAGCTGTAATTACTGTGACAACAATCAATTACATACAGGAGCAATAATTGAGAGGTTGCAGCCCTGTGAGGAGGGACTGTCATATTTTCCACAGAGTAATTACAAAAAAATACTCTCCATTTGTAAAACTGCTGGGATGGAGAGCAATTTTGTTAAATCTCATTGAGGAACAACAGCTTAAAGCTGTAAAGCAATTTGGTTTTTAAAAATATTTTTAGCAATATTAAAGCACTTAAACAAAAAACTGCGAGTGCTCTTTTTAGTTAATCAAATAAACAATCAGCACATAAAGACCAATAACAATAACAAGTGGTCAAACAGGGAGAACAAGCCTCAGAAGACTTCTAAGAAGCAGTTATTAAACCTGTGTTAATAACATCGCCTCGATTTGATTTGAAACTGATTTTTAGGGCTCATTTCTCCCGAAGTGTGTTGCACGCTGCATATTGTACATAGACACTTGTGTTGGAAAAAATGTCAAAAAAGTCATCACAACCTGAAGCATTGTCCAGGGCCCAGTCACAGGCAGCTGGCAAAAGACTATATTCATGTTCAACATTGTGACAAATCAGTACGTTACTTAGGAATATGATGCACCCGCTTGATAACAGTGTGATTGCAGGTCTATTAGGCAGCAGGGAACTGCTGGTGATGGTTTGGCTGGAGTTCAATTCAATTTTATTTATTTATTTATATAGCGCCAAATCACAACAAAGTTATTTCAAGGCACTTTACAAAGTAAGGTTTAAAACCTCACACAACTAAACCCAACAAATCCCACATACAGCAAGCATTTAATTTGACAGCAACAGTGGAGAGGAAAAACTCCCTCTCTAACGAGGAAGAAACCTCCAGCAGAACCAGACTGGATGTGGGCGGCCATCTGCCTCGACCGGTTGGGGTGAGAGGATAGAGAAATAGAAAAGCACAGCAACAGCAACAAGCAACAACAAGCAACAACAGAGCACAGGCAGGATGGTAGGACCAGGGACTGGATGCAGGCAGGATGGTTGGATCTGCAGCTGCCCATCACAGACACCAAACTTTGAGTCCAATGATACCTGTGGGTGAGGACAGAGAGGGAGAAAGAGTGGGGGTGGGGGGGAGAGAGGAGAGAAGCACAACTACTGGACAGAAAGAGACAAGGTTAGTTAAACATGGGACAATGATGGGAGGTTATGGGACAGAGGAGGTAGAAGGAAACAGAGGAGCTCAGTGTATAAATTAAGTCCCCCAGCAGTCTATGTCTATTGCAGCTTAACTAAGAGATGGTTCCTGTGACTAACAATAATTGCCAGTGACCTGAACCATCTCTAACTATAAGCTTTATCAAAAAGGAAGGTTTTAAGCCTGATCTTAAAGGTGGAGAGTGTGTCAGCTTCTCGAACCTGAAGAGGGAGCTGGTTCCAGAGGAGAGGAGCTTGGTAGCTAAAAGCTCTGCCCCCTGTTCTACATTTAAACACTCTAGGAACCGCAAGTAGCCCAGCGCTCTGAGAACGAAGTGTTCTGCTGGGAGCATAAGGAACTATAAGGTCTTTAAGATAAGAAGGAGCTTTATCATTGAGTACTTTGTATGTGAGTAGGAGAATTTTAAATTCTATCCTACATTTTACAGGCAGCCAGTGCAGAGAAGCTAATGTAGGAGAAATGTGATCTCTCTTTCTAAGTCCTGTCAGAACTCTGGCTGCAGCATTTTGAATGAGCTGTAGGCTTTTTAAGGAGCTGTTAGGACATCCTATGAGTAAGGAGTTACAGTAGTCCAGCCTAGAGGTAACAAATGCATGGATCAGTTTCTCTGCATCGCTCTGAGAGAGGATGCTTCTGATTTTAACTATATTTCTAAGGTGGAAGTAGGCGGTTCTGGAGATTTGTTTAATGTATGATGTAAAAGAGAGATCCTGGTCAAACATGACACCAAGGTTCCTCACAGTAGAATCTGAAGCTAATGTTATGCCATCCAGGGTGGCTATCTGACTCAATAGTGTCTCTCTCAGATTTTTAGGCCCAACAATAAGAATCTCGGTTTTATCTGAGTTTAGTTGAAGGAAGTTTTGGGACATCCAGGATTTGATGTCTTTTAAACAACCCTGAATTTTGACTAGTTGATCTGTTTCATTTGGTTCCAAGGACATGTATAGCTGAGTATCATCTGCGTAAAAATGAAAATTAATAGAATGCTTTCTAATAATCTCACCTAGAGGAGACATGTATAAGCTAAACAGAATTGGACCCAGCACAGAACCCTGTGGAACTCCATAGCTAATCCTTGTGCGTGTGGAGAATTTATCATTAACATGAACAAACTGGAATCTGTTCAACAAATAGGATTTAAACCATCCCAATGCTGTTCCATTAATCCCGATTCTATGTTCTAGTGTCTGTAATAGAATGTGATGATCAATTGTATCAAATGCAGCACTAAGATCTAACAGGACAAGGACAGAAACTAGACCATTATCCGAAGCTAATAGAAGATCATTAGTGACTCTAACCAGAGCTGTTTCTGTGCTATGATGTTTTCTAAATCCTGACTGAAAATCTTCATACAGGTTATTCCCACTAAGGTGGTCAGATAATTGTTTAGCCACGATTTTTTCCAGAATCTTGGAAATAAAGGGTAAATTTGAAATGGGCCTATAGTTGGCTAGTTGTCCAGGGTCAAGGGTTGGTTTTTTCAATAGAGGTTTGACCACAGCCACCTTAAAAGCCTGTGGTACATAGCCTAGTTGTAAAGATTGGTTGATTTGATTTAATATGGATGAGCTGATTAAAGGTAGAACTTCTTTGAGTAATCTGGTTGGGATTGGATCTAAAAGACAAGTGGACGACTTGGAAGAGTTAATTATTGAGGTTAACTCCATATGAGTTATGGGGGAGAAGCTGTCTAGGTAAGACAGAGGATTTAATAAATTTAAAGTTGATGGATCTAGACAGTGCTTTCTGTCATTTGGAAGAAGTCGCTGCTGAATGTTTTTTCTAATGATGATAATTTTATTAGTAAAGTAGTTCATAAAGTCATTGCTGCTGAGATTTAAGGGGATAGTAGACTCAATACAGCTATGACTCTTTGTCAGCCTGGCTACAGTGCTGAAAAGAAACCTGGGGTTGTTTTTGTTTTCCTCAATTAGGGAGGAATAATATGTTTTTCTAGCAGCACAAAGTGTTTTTTTATATTTCATTAGACTGTCCTTCCATGCAATGCAGTTTACATTTATTTTGTTGGAACGCCACTGTCTTTCTAGTTGTCTAGTCCTTTGCTTTAGGCTGCGGATGTCTGAGTTATACCACGGAGCTAACCTCCTCTGATTCACTGTCTTCTTCTTCAGAGGAGCCACTGTGTCTAACATTGTACGAAGAGAAGCTGCAGCATCATCCACAAGACAGTCAACCTGTTCATAAGGATTAAGGTGACTGTTCTCTGTGTATCTGCAAGACATTGAGGCAAAAGATGATGGAATCATCTGCTTGAATCTGGCAACAGCATTGTCAGATAAACATCTGCTATAGTAACATTTCTTTCCAGCTGTTATAGAGTCAGTTGTGCTAAATTCAAAAGTTAATAAGAAATGGTCAGATAACAGAGGGTTTTGGGGAAGAACTATTAAATTATCAATTTCAACCCCATATGTCAGGACAAGATCTAGGGTGTGGTTAAAACGATGAGTGGGTTCATTTACCTGCTGTGTAAAACCAATAGTGTCTATTAAGGAGTTAGAAGCAGTGCTGAGACAGTTGCTGTCAACATCTACATGATGTTAAAGTCTCCCACTACAATGACTTTATCTGTGCTAAGAACTAAGTCAGATTAGAATTCATAGAATTCAGTTAAGAACTCCGAAAATGGAGCAGGAGGACCGTAAACAATACAAAACACAAGTGGCTTCTGAGTTTTAGAGTCTGGGTGAGAAAGGCTCAGAGTGAGGCTCTCAAATAAGTTATAACTATGTTTAGGTTTAGGAGTAATTAATAAATCTGATTTATAAACTGCTGCTACTCCTCCACCTCTACCTGTACTTCTTGGAACATGATAGTTGATGTGACTCATTGGAGTCGACTCATTTAAAGTAACATATTCATCCTGCTGCAGCCAGGTTTCAGTGAGACAGAACAGATCTATGTGATGGTCACTTATCAAGTCATTTATTAAAAAGGATTTAGATGAGAGAGATCTGATATTTAATAAACCACACTTTATTAGCTTACTATTACTTTGTTCCGTAAGAGGAACTGTTTTGATGTTTATTAAATTCTGGTAAGTCACTCCTCTTTGATTTGTTTGTGACTTGTATAGTTTAGGTGGTCGAGAAGCAGACACAGTCTCTATGCGATAACTAAGACTAAGAGTGGGTCGCGGCTGTAGAGAACATGCAGAGAGGCGTGTAAGACTGCGACTCTGCGTCCTGGGCTCCACTCTGAGTTGTCACGGAGTGGGGGGACTAAGCAACATGGCCATGTTACTAGAGAGCAGAGAGGCTCCGTTCAACGTGGGATGGACGCCGTCTCTTCTAATCAGCCCAGGTTTTCCCCAAAAAGTGCTCCAATTAGCCACAAAGCCCACATCGTTTGCAGGACACCACCTAGACAACCAGCGGTGGAGCGATGACAGCCGGCTATACATGTCATCGCTGGTCACATTGGGGAGGGGTCCAGAGAAAACTACGGAGTCCGACATTGTTTTGGCGAATGGACACACCGACTCAATGTTAGTTTTAGTGACTTCCGATTGGCGTAACCGGGCGTCATTAGCTCCTGCGTGTATTACGATCTTAGCATACTTACGTTTATCCTTGGACAGGAGCTTAAGATAAGACTCAATGTCGCCCGCTCTGGCCCCAGGCAAACACCTAACTGTGACCGCTGGATTCTCTAACTTTACGTTTACGGGTGTGTCGCTGAGTGGGGAAAATCTGTTTGAAACGTGAAGCGGTTGGTGGTGCACCGTGGGCGCCTAAAGCTACGTTTCTTACGAGCCGTGACCCAGTCGTTGCCCAGCTGCCTGGGACCTGCCGGGGGACTGGTAGCAGCTAAGCTAGGAGGCTCCGCACCGGCTAAAGGGACCTGGCTAGCTGGCCTGTTTTCTAAAGTGCGAAGCCGAGACTCTAAGTCTAACAACCTCGCCTCCAACCCTGCAACTAGCGTACACCTATTACAGATACCATTACCATCACTAAAGGAGGCAGAGGATAAGCTAAACATAAGACACACCGAGCACCGAACAGAGCGAGAGGGAGAGGAAAAGGGGGAAGCCATAGCAGGAAAGTAAGCTAGGAGCTACGCTAGCGGAGAAAACACTTAGATAACAGTGTAAATTAGCAGGACGTTTAATGAAAGGAAAAGATGCTTGAGTGTTACAAGCTTGTTTTGCAACTTTTAGCAGTCGCTATCGGATATAAAACGATAATATTTAGAAAAGAGCGGAGAGTAACGCTGTACACACACAGCGGCAGCAAACCTCAGTAACCGGAAGTGACGCGATACGCTTACCGTCAGTCAGCCGTCAGATTCCGGAGTAAACACTGGAATCAAATTCAAGCATTTAGCAGAGATTCCAGCCGCTTTAAAAGCATTTCTGTACTTCTTGGGGATGCTGAAAGATGGCCGAGTTTGACAGCATCTGCACAGACAAGCTGCAAGTCTCTGCCAACGTTAGCACAATGATAACCGACCAGCGATTAGAACAGACACTGGAAGCAACAGATGCTTCAAGTGATGGGTTTCTGTGCTCGGCTACGCTACATCTGAATCACCTCATCAGGCCCCGACACAGATTAGGATGTCAAATCACTTCACCTTCCACTAGTTTTCTTGCTGCATGGGCTGGAACAGAAAATGATATGAGAATATAATACACTAGAAGCCAGACTAGTAGTTCTAGGAGAAGCCAAGCCTCCAGCACTAAGGCATAGCCAGGTACTCTACAGGCCGCACAGCACGGATTTAAACAGGAGGAACACCTGTCTGTATCATACACAATGACCCCATGTCCTGTCATGACGGCTGAACGTCTAAGACCAAAGACCGTGTCATCAGTTCTAGGGATCGGAAGGAATTAACAGCACCTTGTTCAGCTGTAAAGCTCAAAAGCCTTTCCTTTTGATCAAGGAGCTGAGACAAGTGAAGGTCCAACATCGGCCACACAGCTGCTGGAACGTGAATGACGCTCCTCGTTATGCGTTAGCGGACTGTTACCTGGGAGGAGCCCAGTCGTGCTTGGTGCAGTCTAACAGAGTTCCCACGTAGGTCCTCTTCCTCCAGGTCACGTTCACCACCAGCACACCTGCCAATCACAGGGGACAGACAGGAGGGTTATTAGTGGAGTCGCTGGCATCCATCAGCATTTTAAAACAGTTTAATTCATTTTCCCAGTGTTGGAATCGCTTTCCCACGCTGGAATCTAATGAGGAAGACCAATGTCGTGCAAAGACATTTTTAAGGTCAGTGGCCCAAAAAACAAAAAAACGGTAGTTACACAATATCCAAATAAAAAAAGGGCTTTTCTGTAATTATATTATATTATCCATCCATCCATCTTCTTAACCGCTTATTCCCTAATGCGGGGTCACGGGGGTGCTGGAGCCTAACCCAGCTGACTATGGGCGAGAGGCAGGGTACACCCTGGACGGGTCGCCAGTCCATCGCAGGGCAACACATAGACAACCATTCACTCACACACTCACACCTACGGGCAATGGAGAGAAGCCAATCAACCTAATGCACGTCTTTGGACTGTGGGAGGAAGCCGGAGAACACGGAGAGAACCCACGCAAACACGGGGAGAACGTGCAAACTCCACACAGAAAGGCCGCCCCCGGGAATCGAACCCAGAACCTTTTTGCTGTGAGGTGACACTATATTATATTATATTATATTATATTATATTATATTATATTATATTATATTATATTATATTATATTATATTATATTATATTATATTATATTATATTATATTATATTATATCTCTGTAAATAAACAAAGGTTTAACAAAACAACAACAGTCCTGTCCTCAATCTGAAACACAGTGAGGCATCAAATCCACCAATAAGTAACCATGAAGTGCCTTTGTTGCATTGTCATAACTCTCTGTCTAATTCTAAAATAAGCATTATTAGCCGATGATTTAAATCTCTAGGAAATCATTAAACAAACTGCGTAGACCTTCCAAAAACTTGATGTTTGTATTCATCTTCTGAAAGTCGTCATACATGGGTTTTTACGATGTGTAAATCCATACAGTTTTTTCAGGCATAATGTGGGTCAAATTTTCAAAAATATTCATAAATAACATTTCACAAAATAGGTTTTACCAGACACGCCTGGGCCGACCACCATGAAAAAGAGAAAGGAGCCTTGAGTCCAGCTTAAAAATCAATCGGCTCCATTTTTGTCACTGTCATGTCGTTGCAGCGGCAGAGCTGAGAAACCAAATAAATGTTTTATTCTAAGTCCTGTTTACACTGCAACACTGCTCTACTGCTGCAAGATATCGTTTTAACACGTTTATGCCGCTCTCTCTCACAAAAAACACAAACTAAAAGCGAGGAGAGATTTTCTACTTATTAACAAACGTGTCGCTCTGAATGCTAATGAAACAAATCATTTTGTTTTGTTTTAGAAAGACTCAGTTGTCAATGTTTTCGCGCGAGTAAACTCTTGCCAGAGAATGTTTTAAAATTCATTTAAACGTAACGCCTGATCCGAATAAAAGACGACCCCAGACATAGTGAGACGGAGTCCGAGAGGCACTGCATCCTCAGGCCAAGCCCTGACGGGTCAAGACAGTGGGTGTTGGTGAGGGGGGTTGATTGACAGGTGAGGGGGTAGGAGTGTGTGTGTGTGTGGGGGGGGGGGGGGGGGGTTAGCTATATATTATGGTCTCATGTATTTTAGGAGGCTCTGATTGCTTTGGGCCCAACTACTGGTGTGAAGCTGCTCAGTGACATCAGTCATGACCATGAGGCCATGCGACGTAAACGTCTCCTCTCTCTGTCCCACAATCACATTTGAAACCTTAAAACTTTGGTTTGAGGTGCATGAACAGCGACACTGGGCAGATCTAATTTTGGATACATTACAGATTTAAAACAAGATCTGACTACAACACACAGCTCTGTGCTCCTCAATGAAGTCTGACGGCCGCCATCTTGCAGCACAGCAGGTGAACGACAGCTGGGAAAAGTGTTCAGATACAGTGAGTGGAAGATGTAATCAGCCGGACGTTTGTTGTTGCTCACACAGACCTCCCGATTAACACTAAACCGATCTACAGGAAACCTGTAAAACAAACTAGTCTCGTCTCGGCGCTCTCCAGGCAGATGCGCCCTGAGCTGCTCAGTAACATACAGCGACCTTATTCTGTTGTGTTCTTCGTAGCCCTGGTTCAGCTCAGATTTATTTGGTTCAAATATTTCCTCCTGGGCTCTGTTAAGACAGATAAAGGTCCTTTATGAGGCAGTAAAGCTGTTGGAACCCTCACAAAGCCCAGACTTCTAAAAGCATCTTAAGTTGATTAAGCTAAATAAACAGCAGAACGTAACGCATCCACATACACATGTACCGAGCACAGACACATGGACACATGCTCCGACATCATTAGCTCTCCTTTCTCATGCAGCGTCTCCAGACGTCAGACACTGCTCCAGCAGGTTAAGAAGCACATTGGTGATTATCTTTATTTGCTCTCCTGTGGTGGAGGATGCTTCAGTCCAATCAGTTACCTGTTAGTAGAAAATCATTCTGTGAAGTTTAGGATGTAAAGCGGCAAATGTGCAAGTTGTGCTTATTAGTGCAGAGCAGCCTCACATGTGGTGACTACTAAATTGTGGTTGGTCTTGACTACAAAGCGCTGAGGTTTTCTTCTTTACGCTCATGTCCCCTGATGTCTGCTAGGGCTGAACCATGAGCGGGAAAGATGGAAAACAGCCGACAGCTCATTGGTTTCCCACTGCCACAAATACTTCCTGCCACTGTTTACTTCCTCAGAACTTCGAGACACCTGAAAACTTTAATTTCCAAACCCTTGAAAAAAAATTGAAATGAACATCTTTGATGCAAATGTGGAGCGTTGCCTGGGTTTACAAAAACATCATTTAAAAAGGCAGAGAGCAGCAATCAGAAGATCCTTGAGGGAAACATAGCAGAACTTGAGCATCTGTAGCTCCATGATTTTAGGGTTAGTTTGTTGTGTCTGAATAAAGAAAATGTTCAGTCGTTTGCTTCCTCTGCATCATCATCCACTCACAATAACCACGATAAAATAACCTTAAAGAGTCCTAAATGAGTCTGCTCAGATCTGCTGCTTTGGTACAGAGGCAGCCGGTAAAAGTGTCTGCCTCCACCACGTTTGGGACCCGAATCTGCCGCGTCAGCGCCCAGTTTGCACTGCGGGAAGAGTGTGTTACGTCCTTCTGGCCTGTAGGTGGCGATTGACTCCCACTTCTGGTCCTAAAACATCGTAGTTGCTTATGTCATATAGCCTCTTGTAGATCGTCTAATGATTAGGTCTTGGGTGGCCTAGAGAATAAGATACATGGTTGTAAAACTTTTTGTCCGGGGTTCAAGTCTGAGTGGAAGCAGTTTTTTTATTTTAATTATTGGAAAAACAGCGTCTCATCATCATCATGTGATCACGAGATGACACCGTTGTATTACTTAGTGCATGGATCGCCAAGACCATGAACCGCTGGTCGTGTTATAGTATGAAGTTATAACGTAAGTAAATTATGGCAAATTATGGCAGTTTAAAACCGAAAATAAGAAGCTGAACGGTGCACCGTCCTGCGTGCAGCGTTCGATTTGTGGCAGACAAGCTACTGTAACCCTGATTTCTCGCTGTTGGTACGGGCTACAATTTTCTTTACGTGGAATGCTTCTTTAATGCACCACACGGCAAGACAGTACGGCACATGTACACTTTTTTCTTTACGCCGCTCTTAACCAACAGGCGTCACCTCTTTCCTGTCCCCCGTCAACAAGGGCAGGTAGGAACTAATGTTGATGACAAATAAAATCACAGTAGCTGAAATGTCACGTTTCCCAAACATAAAATAAAAAAATAAAAAGGAATACTAACTAAGGTTACACTACTACAATTTAAAATTGAATAAGGATGATTTAGACCAGAGGTCGGCCACAGGTAACACCCACGTTTTCAATGGAAAAAAAACATGCGGAGGGCAGCAATATTATATTATTTGAGAACATTCAACATTTGTTTTTTAATCCATCCAAGACATAAAAGTCAGTAACTCAGAGCAACCCGTGCGGCATCGCCAGTCAATCTGGAAACGCATTCATTGGTTCGGACGCTTCAGTTGTGTGAACTGGGGAGGAGACGGCAGCAGCGACTGAAGAGCGACTGAATAGAGTTGATGTCTTCCCCACTGACAGGCCCATTCATTTGATAATGCACGTACCTTGGCTGACAGTTCAGTTGAAAAACACACTGAATCTTTACAAACTGTCCCTGAATAACATCTATGAACTGCAGTTTCTTCCTTGATTATCCATGATTATTATGGAAGAAGCGCAAGTAATCGACAGCGTAAATTGTGCTAGTAATACTAATACTGAATAAATCATTGAAGTATATATAGAGGTTTTCTTTTGTTGTTAAACTGCTTGTTAATGCAACCGCTACAATTCTTCGGAGATTCTGTTTTCCGATTCCGAGGACATGTTTAACTGGTCTCATACAGATATTAAAGTGGTCCTTCATTCTTTTTTTAATTAAATAATATCCTCTTTTAGATTTTATGTGAACAACCATAGCAACAGTATTTAAAAGTAAAAATGTTTTATTTGTCTGTTGCAGGTATGACAAAAAGACCATTGTTTTTAGAAACCAGGCGGGGTTTTATTAGGCTCGGTACACACATTACAAAATATAGTGTATTTTATCCTCGAAAGCCAGTGACATCTGAGTAAGACAAATACTGCACAGTATAAAGTGTAGCTGCTGAAATGTAAATGTGATCAGTTTTACACGAGTCTCACACAAACATCATCAGTTGTTTATTTACACTAGCATTAGCTTGTTTGGAGTTTTCTTGATATGTGGCTGTTTTGAAGAGACATTCTGCATTAACTGAAGCTGAAAACAACTTAAAGTGAAAGTGAATTTCAGAATTTGCATCACTGGCGTGGTGGCAGAAGACCGCTTGGTTTTGCCTCAGCTCACTTGGCATCTTGGCAGCAATGAAATGTCTCATACAGCAACCAAACCACTGTCTTCCTGCTGTTAAATAGGATTGTTGCTTTTGCAGGTAAATAAACATCCTGTAGCTGCTCAGAGGTCCAAACTTTCTGTATGAGACATACACTTAGATTAACCTAATAAAACATAATATGCTAATTAGTGGACTTCAGTCTGTGTTGGGTGCACGCTAATCCTTCAAGCACAAAACAGCTACTTTCCAGTGGTTATTATAGTAATAAATATGTGTTTACATGATACAAATCAACATCTAACGGTAATTATGTGCAGTTCTTGTTGTGTGCTTGATGTGTGGCAGACAGAGCGCCTTGAAGTCAGACAGTCTGTGCAGCCAATCACTGTCTGATTAGTGCTCATCAGAGTCAGGGCTCCTGCAGTGACAGAGAGAAGTGGGGGGGGGGGGTCTCAGGCTGGAATGGAGGCATCGTCTTCTTATTTCTGTCGCTCCAATTAGCATTTTTGGTAATTAACATGCAACCTGCATCTCCCGCATTCAGCCTCCACCACCGCCGGGGGGTGGAGGCTGTGGGGGCAGTTATCGCTGCAGCTCTTGAGCCACAGACCTCGAGCAGCACGGACGACTCCACGCATCCTCTCTCATCTCTCATCCTCTGACTCTGACATTGTCCGTTGCTCTCTATCCGACACACGAATCCCTCCTCATCTCCTGCTGCTTCCTGCCTCCACCTTTACATTTCTCTCCATCTCTTCTTTTCTCTGGTGGTTTAAAAATAGACAAAATCTTTGTTGCTATTCTGTCCATCTCCCAGCTCACTCTCGCTGTCGGCCTGTTGGGACACTGAGCGCTGAATACATTTTCTCACTTCTTTCCTCCATATTTATCAGATTTTCATGCCCCGTCTGTTCCGTCCGTGCCTCCATCTTCCTCCTAATTCTTTAGGTGCTTGCTTTGTAAACTGTATGTTTGCATATTGAAGCCTAGGGTTCAGAGTTGATGTGATCAGTGTCAGTTAAAGCAGCTCATCGCAGTGTGAAGGAAAGGCTCAGACCCATTCATGTATCTGCGTCACTTGATTTATGCTGCTGCAGTTTGTTTTCTCGCTCTAATGTGGAAACTTGACGCTTTGATGTTTTCGCTTTGCATTTATTACTTCCACTGAGGGAGGTGGAGCATGAATTCACTGCTCACAGATTTTAATGATAATTGGTTGGCTCTGGGTCTTTATTATTTCAGTACTGTATGTTTGCAGTGATGGTTTGAAAGCTGCTTTGGAGCAGTGAAATGTTTGTGTGAATGACCTCTTCACACGATCCATGTGAATCCAACATTTTCATGTTATAAAAGATAAATAATAAATAAATATAAAGATTCCGTTTTTTACATCTGACTTTCAAACAAATCTCAATTTATTCTAATAATTTTGTAACTGTAAACGTTTAAATAGTGATGATGTACGTTATTCCTAAGCATTTATTTTTTTGCCTGACTGTTATGATCAACAAGGACATTTTATGTGTCAGTTGGGGATAATTCTGTGGTTTGTCTCTCTGTATACGAGTGTGTCCGTTTTCTATCTAAGCTCTCTTTCTCGGTCTGAAGCTGTTGATATTTATCTTCTCTCCATCTACGTGGCCTGTTCTCCTTCTTTTCTATTTTAGCCTGCACAGAGTGACTATAGCTCCGGCTAATTAAGCCTCAGCTCAGATACAAATGCCTCTCCACCAAATTTAACACTGTGCTTCAGAGGCTGTTGCTGGCAGAGAGAGATGGGATTGATTCATTAGCCGCCCGCAGTAAGGTCCTACACCTCCGCCAAGAGGCTGCCGTGCTGAGCGTGTCCTCGTTAAGGGGCTGTCAAAGTGCAGTGGCGTCAAAATTGGAAGGTGAACCATCACACTATCTGATGGGCAGCTGGTTCTGCCAGCGTATCGCTTTGTGAGGCCGGACAGGTGTCTGGCTCTTTTGTTCCCATTTTGGATTCATAACCACCAAACCAGCCAAGCCAGTTCTTCGCTTCCAGTAATGTGTAAAAATACGGTGCTTATGCTTAGAAGTTCTGGATTAGTATGTAAAAGCAGTATCATGGACTTTTTGTTTTCCAAACCCACACTAGTTGTGAGGTCCAGTTTAATCTGTGCCGATATAAATAACATGTGGATGTAAAGAAAGGGAATTTAAAGGCAAGTGGAGCTTTACTTACAACCACCTTTTAGTGTTAAAAGGCCTGGAAGCAGAAGCAAAGGTATCATGATGCTGCCACAGTCCACAAACATCTACTGTACTGAACGAGAAGCACCAAAACAAGCATTTACAGGAAACCTGCACCTCATTTTTTATACATTACATGGAGATTCTGGGTATGTGGCCAAAGTGCGTCTTTCACTCAGTCCGCGTTTGGTGAAAACAGTTTCAACTTTCTGCATTTTGAATAACAGGACAAGCACTGAATCATAAAAATGAAAAACTGAGTAGCTGACAGTGTCTGAGCTTTTCCACACATCAAGGCAAGTGCAAAGTGTTTTGTCAAATCAAGCTAACAGAAGCTGCTGAAGCATTTCAGCCATCTTGGGCTTGCTAAAGCACAAGAAAGTATTTTATTTACTACTGCTTGATGCACGAGACTTTCCACGTCCACACTGTCAAGGACTGCATTTGAATAAAGGCTCAGACCTGCCACTTAGAAACTTGGAGGGTGAGTCACTTTTCTCATAACCTGAACGTCACCAACAGTTTGTTAGTCAATCAAAGTTCTGCATCCCTCAGCTTCCATGTCCTCCTCCCTGTGTGGTACAGTACCACTATGCACTATGCTCAACACTACTGATACTGATGAAGAACTGCAGCTCTTCCTCTATTAGCAAATTAAAAAAAGGAAGGGCCCTTCCTTACCTTCCTCGGTCTCGTGCCAGACGATGCCCTCCAGGTTGACACTGGTCCCAGGCTGGCAGGGCCCCAAACAGGCTGAGTCCCCCTCCACAGCCCCCGGTCCTCCCCCATCCTGCGTGTTTGTGCCGATGGACCTCGTTCTCACCGCCAGCTGCTTAGGGCTGGAGGTGGGCAGGGCCGGAGGACAGAAGGAAGGGGCAGAGGGCAGAGAGGAGCCAAGGGCCCCGGCATGGCATGGAGCAGGGGGAGCGGGCACCATGAACATAGGGTCCACCTGAAGACGACAGGAGAGGCATCATTAATAATCTGCCCTGGACTCGAATGTGTCCTTTTACTTCACATTTCCCATTCTAACATAGCTCATATCATCATTTAATGGAATTTATGGTTGGAGACGATGTTGAGTACTGAGATAAGTAAAAAGATTATTAATGTCCTGGTAATATTCCTGACGTGAATCCAGCTGACATTAGATTTTTTCAAATGTTACAGTATATCCTGCTCAGTAACACAGTCAAGCAGCTTCACACCGTTCATTAGTGCCTGCAGCTTCCTTCTCCCTAACGCTGAGTGGCGGCTAATCATCTCTCTGCATCCACACTTGAAACGCTGATGCTGCTCTGTCCATTTGGATTCATCCACACCGCTGTATCTCAACTTGCTGTGGCGCAAAGTCACACACGACGACTACAACGAAAAAAAAAATAAAATTGGTCCAAAGCGGCAACGGAACTGGAGCTCAGCCAGCAATGCAAACACTCCAGTAGTTCCTCTGACAGAAAATGAGATGTGTATGGTGCTGAAGCCTTTTGTGTGGATCAGAAGAGTATTTATTGATTTCTGTGGTCTGAGGCTCTGATATGTGAAACCTGAGTGTTAGTCCTTGATATATTAATATGTGCAGACCAGTGTAGGGCCAGGATCTTTGTAACTTACATGTATAAATGGGATTTATTGGGTTTAGTTGTGTGAGGTTTTAAACCTTACTTTGTAAAGTGCCTTGAAATAACTTTGTTGTGATTTGGCGCTATATAAATAAAAAAAATTAAATCAAAGGCGGAAGATTAGGTTCCATCTTATTAAACAGCTCACACAGTTTCAGTCTAAAAACACAATTTGTTGTCTCTGTGTTTGTCAGGACAGAAAATCAGGACAAACTGTAGAAGAACCCACTGAGACTCTTGCAGGGACCCAGCATTTCACTCCAGCAAGTAAATGAACATTATTACAGCAGCTTCTCTGCTGCTGTAGCAGAGAAGCTGCTGTAATAATAATTAAGAGGAGGAACAATTACAGTAAGCAAAAGCTGCTGCTGCATCTGACTGAGTGTTTGACAGATGCAAGATAAAAAAAAAAAAAAACAGAAAAAAAACAGATAATATCCTTATTTAAGGTTAACTGAAATCAAATAATTCTAGGAGCTTTTAAGGCTGCGTCACTAATCAAGAAACGATTTGGCTAAAAGATTCCACTTTCACAAAATGCATCCTGTCACTTTACTGCTTTACTGAGCTCCGTTGGTGGCTGCTCCCTAAATGTCAATGATTTTAACAGAGAACCAGCAGAGAAGCGCTAGATCGCTGAGCTGCAGGGCAGCTGCCATGAATAATGTGTTTCTGATGATCAGAGAAGAGGTGCGTCCAAGGGCTGAGCAATAAACCTTCAAAGATAAGGCAAAGCAGGAACAACGTGTGACTACATAAAAGCCTTAGAGTCGTCAACTTCAGTTTCTCACTGTTTAACAAAACCAAGAACGCGTTCTTATGTTTTCAAAGCTGTCGAGTGATCCTGAAGGCAGGCATCACCATGGTTACCCACACAACTGAACGCTCGTCTTCGCCACTTATTATGGTCCCAATTACAACAGCTTGGGGAAATGATTCTGCTGAGAGAGCAGCAGTGAAGACGGCTTGTGCTGGGTTATGACTCCGTGAAAACCAGGACCAGGGTTGAAGACCCCTGCTTAAAGTCAATACCTTATCTCTGATATGGAAGGATATTTTGATTAAAAATGCCAAATATCTGAAGTGTGTAAAGCTTGGCAGAACACGGCTGGTGGTAGACGAGCACAGGGGCTCAGGGAGGCCTGAGTGGCGCAGAGACATTGATATTAGTATGATCTTTGTTCATTTTCTCATTAGAGGCAGGTTAATTTTCCACTTGAGGAATCATTACAGCCTTGTTACAAAATTACTTTAAGACACACCGTATGATTCAGTCGCCCAAATTCTTTCTTATTTTATGTCCAAACTGTCCCCATCTCTAACCCTCCAGCTGTCTCCACAGCTCTTATCCTAGAAGAACAGTGTTCCCTTTAAAGTCACGTATTTGTTCACAACTTGCACAACAATTTCTTTTCCCTCCTCTTGTACCAAAGTGACCTAATATGAAGAAAAAGGTCCTCTGTCTTACTTAGAGAGCTCCCCCCCCGTAACTCCATCCATACGGCTTAATCCCATATGCAGGGCCTAACCCAGCTGGCTATGGGCGAGAGGCAGGGTACACCCTGGACAGGTCACCAGTCCATCGCAGGGCAAAACAACCAGAGACAAACAACCATTCACACACACTCACACCTACCGCAATGGAGAGAAACCAATCAACCTAATGCATGTTTTTGGACTGTGGGAGGAAGCCAGAGAACCCGTAGAGAACCTACGCGAACACGGGTAGAACATGCAAACTCCACACAGAAAGGCACCCGGGACACCTCGGGGAATCGAACCCAGGCCCTTCTTGCTGTGAAAGGCCACCACCAACTTCAATAATTAACTCTTCCAAGTCGTCCACTTGTCTTTTAGACCCAATCCCAACCAGATTACCCAAAAAAGTTCTACCTTTAACCAGCTTGTCCATAATAAATCAAATTAACCAATCTTTACATTTAGGCTATGTACCACAGGCTTTTAATGCTGTGGTCAAACCCTTATTGAAAAGAACCTTTAGAAAACATCATAGCACAGAAATAGCTCTGGTTACAGATCTTCTATTAGCTTCAGACAATGGTCTAGTTTCTGTCCTTGTCCTGTTAGATCTTAGTGCTGCATTTGATACAATTGATTACAACATTCTATTAGAGATTCAAACATAGCATCAGAATAAAAGGAACAGCACTGGGATGGTTTAAATTAACGACAAATCCTTCACGTGCACAAGGATTAGCTATGGAGTACCACAGGGTTCTGTGTTTGGTCCAATACTGTTCAGTCTATACATGTCTCCTCTATATGAGATTATTAGAAAGCATTCTATTAATTTTCATTGTTATGCAGATGATATTCAGCTCTATATGTATTTGATACTAGACAAGTCAATTTTGACTAGTCAAAATTCAAAGTTTTCTGAAAGACATCAAATCCTGGATGTCCCAAAACGTCCTTCAACTAAATTCAGATAAAACTGAAATTCTCATTGTTGGGCCTAAAAATCTGAGAGAGACACTATTGAGTCAGATAGCCACCCTGGATGGCATAACATTAGCTTCAGATTCTACTGTGAGGAACCTTGGTGTCATCTTTGTGTCCAGTCCAGTCTCTGGTCCAACCATCCTGTCTGTGCTCTGTTGTTGCTTGTTGTTGCTTGTTGTTGTTGCTGAGCTTTTCTCTCTCTCTCTCCCCTCACCCCAACCGGTCGAGGCAGATGGCCGCCCACATCCAGCCTGGTTCTGCTGGAGGTTTCTTCCTCGTTAGAGAGGGAGTTTTTCCTCTCCACTGTTGCTGTCATATTGTAATCAAAGACTTGCTGTATGTGGGATCTGTTGGGTTTAGTTCTGTAAGGTCTTAAACCTTACCTTGCAAAGTGCCTTGAGACAACCTTGTTGTGGTTTGGCGCTATATAAATAAAACAGAATTGAATTGAAAAGTCCCTAATTCTTCTGAGTGCAGGCTTTACTTTCAATCCTAGTGTTTCTCCTCCAGGTATTACATGCAGCTTTGCTTCAGCTGTGAAACTATGAAACTAGGGCTGCAACAACGAATCGATGAATTGATAATATCCATGACGGAAATTGATCGATAATGATTTGCTGTTATCGATTAGTCAGGCTGCTCATTTTACGGCGCAGCACAACGGCAAAATAACGCATCCGCTGGCGAAATGCCGGAGAAAACAAACCAAGCGGCAGCAGGAGAAAGGCTGCACCATAAGTTCTTTACATGAGCATTAAATATCAAACAAAGACAACGTTAACCTACAATTCATACAAAGTTCAGCTGGTGGTTTGTAAATACTGTAGCGGCACAGGAGAACGTAAGAATGAAACACTGGTGTCCTGGATGTAGCAGCGGTAACAAATGCTATTTAGCATCACGTGAAGACTCTTCTTTAAGTGCTGCTGTGTTAAAAGTTACTTTGTTTCTTAATCTGCTCCGTCGCGAGCATCAGCTGACTGCGCATCATCTCGTTCGATACATATGATGAACAGCGCCATCACAGAACAGCGCAACTTAAATGGTGCAGACACTAAATGTAACAGCAGCATTAAGATATGACGACATGGTTTTTAGTGGTTGTCACTGTTGCCTCAGAACCAGAAGGAGCCCAGGAGTCTCTGTGGAGTTTACAGGTGTCTGTCTTTGTCAGGTTGACTGGAGCAGCTTTACATTGGAATTGAACTCTATGCTTGCTTTGTTTATTCATATTTTGTATATATTGGATATTGAAGTTTTATTACTCAAACGCAATTATTATCAAAATAATGGTTAGTTGCAGCCCTAGTGCAAATATGACATGGAAAACAACAATGAAACAATGATCTTCTGTGCTTCCTGAAACTCCCACACAGCTGCTGACAAATACCACACAGGATGATTTCCAACCAACTCACAAAGCAAATTAAGTACCAAAGAAGAATGACGATCTCCTGTGTTCTGCTGTTATCGCCTTCTCCCTCCCTCAGACGCCCAGAATAACGACACGCCATCACAATTCATACGGCAGCTACACAGTCAGCCAGCAACACAACAACGATAAAACACAAGGCTGGTCCCTCATGTGTTCAAACAAATCATCCTTTCTCATCGCTTAATTAAAAAAAAATACCCAGTGAAAGATCACAGCAAGGCGACAGACCTGGAGGCAGCTCCAGCGTGAAAACAAACCTGTGGTTGGATGGCCAGCAGCTCACATCCAAACCAGCACACTGGAAAACCCGCCAGTCAACAATTAAATGCATGCTCCACAGATAAAACACTACTGGCTGCCATGAACTGTACAGTAAATGTTGTCTGCACATCTGCATATGGCTGATAGGAATATACTCCTTGGAAGCCTTAATCCTGACAGCATCACAAAGTCATGATCTCTACCTGAACCTTCATGTTGAGCAGCCATTAAATCACTGCTCATGTGAAAAGAGGTAACCTTAATTTTCTGGTTAGGTCTCGCTCGCCTCCGTGAACCAATGCTGAATAAAACTCTGCATTGCCACTGTGGCCTCGGACGTCTGAGATCATCAATTTAAGTTGTTGTATGTTTTCTTCTAAGAAAATATCAGTTGTAGTGAAGCTTTCGGCATCTTCAGTCAAGCAATACAAAACAAAAAGACTAAAAACAGACAACACAAAAGCACAAACCAAGTGAAATTTAGCTAAACCACACAGGAGCATGAAATGCACAAAGACCCAGCTATTGTAAAATATGCATGGACCTTGGAACTGTGCACAAACAGAATCTGGCTTCCTCCTTTTCACTGCAGTTATTCCTACAAGAATCATTTAGAGCAGCAGCAGACTGTCATGATCTGTGTTTTTGTTCTTGTCATGATCTGTGTTTTTGTTCTAGCTGATTCCTTGTCTTATTTTGGTTCCAGGTTCCGTTTCCTGTTTTATTTTGGTAGTCCCCCGGTCTCTGTTTTGTGTTCTAGCTTCACTCCCGAGTCATGTCACGTCACAGCTGTTCTTGTTTCACCCGGTCGTTATCCTCACCTGCGCTGCATCAGTAATCACTCACCCGTGTATTTAGTCACCTCCTGTTCTCGTAGTCACTTGCCAGATTGTCGTATTCGAGTCCCATGAGTGTTTCGTGTTTCTTGTGTATCCCTGAGCTGAGCGTCCCTAGTTTCCTGAGTCCCCGTGTTTCGTGTTTCTCGTGTTTTGTTCCTGCTTGCACCGTGTATCCTGCCCGACCCTGGATTATCTACCGACCGTGAGTTTTTGCCTGTTCCCTGCCTGTACTTTTACCGAGCCTTTTTGTGTATGACCTGGACCGTCTGACCGTGCCTTTGGATATTAAACCTTTGTTGATTATACTCTCGTCTCCGTGCTGTGCATGTGGGTCCGCCGCCTGCTCGAGTCCCTGACAGAACAATCTGGCCACACTTGGACCCAGCCAGCACTTAGCCTCCGGTCAGGTCAGTGACTGTTTTTCCTTTGTTTTTTACGGCAAATATAACTCTCCCGCGGAAGTATGGTTTCGGTTTCCTCCTCTCCGCCTCGTCGGATCGTTGTGCCTGCACCAACCTGCCCAGCTCCATGGTTATTTCCCTGGGAGGATTTCCTGCTCTCACGCGGTCCTCAGTCTCCAGTTCAGCCGCGCGCTGCTCAGTCTCCAAGTCAGCCGCGCGCTGCTCAGTCTCCAGTTCAGCCGCGCGCTGCTCAGTCTCCAGTTCAGCCGCGCGCTGCTCAGTCTCCAGTTCAGCCGCGCGCTGCTCAGTCTCCAGTTCAGCCGCGCGCTGCTCAGTCTCCAGTTCAGCCGCGCGCTGCTCAGTCCCCAGTTCAGCCGCGCGCGGTTCAATCTCCAGTTCAGTCGTGTTTTCCCCAGTCTCCAGCCCAAGCTCCAGACGCCGCGGTCCCGGTTCACCATGCGGGTCCCGGTACAGAGGTCCGGTCCACACCGCTCCCAGCGCCCCAAACAACGGACAGTCGCAGCTGCTCCGGACGGCGCCGGCGGCGGCGCGGTTCCAGGATTCCGGGTCCCGCGGTCTCGGTCATGGGGACCGAGCAGTCTCCTTCTCCGACAGAGGAGCCCCTTGATTCTCTAACTGACTGTGTCTCTCTGATAGCGGGCATCCCAGACAGCGTCGCCCGACGGGTCCACCTCCTCTGCTCTCCTCCGGTGGCGTTTCTCTTCGCCCACCTCATGAACACCGCCGATTCGGCAGCAGACCAGGGCGCGAGAGAACAACTGTTCCAGGAAGCAGCCGCTCTCGTCCTGAGGGAGCCTGTCCTGCGTGAGGCCCTGCAACTCCCGGGCCTGCAGCCAGCGGCCGCTTCATGTCCCACCTCTCAGTCAGGTCAGCCTCGCCATGCTCATGCCCTGGTGCAGCCCTGTCGCCTCCAGGCCCCAGCCCAGTCGAACCTAGTCCAGACCCCAGATCAGCCGTGTGTTGCCCAGACCCCAGATCAGCCGTGTGTCACCCAGACCCCAGATCAGCCGTGTGTCGCCCAGACCCCAGATCAGCCGTGTGTCGCCCAGACCCCAGATCAGCCGTGTGTCGCCCAGACCCCAGATCAGCCGTGTGTCGCCCAGACCCCAGATCAGCCGTGTGTCGCCCAGACCCCAGATCAGTCGTGTGTTGCCCAGACCCCAGTTCCGTCCTTGTCCCCGTCAGAGGGCACCGCCCGTCTGACGATTGTTAACCCCACCCAATCAGGCCCGACGTCTTCCCCGTCGAGCTCGGCAGCTGTAAGCTGTCATGCCAGCTCCGGAGTTGACGCCGTTCCAGTCCCTGTCGGCCATGTTGCGGCCGTTCCAGCTCCTGTCGGCCATGTTGCGGCCGTTCTAGTTCCTGTCGGCTCCTCAGAGGAGGACGCCGTTCTAGTTCCTGTCGGCTCCTCAGAGGAGGACGCCGTTCTAGTTCCTGTCGGCTCCTCAGAGGAGGACGCCGTTCCTGTTCCCGTCGGCCATATTGAGGCCGTTCTAGTTCCAGTTCCTGTCGGCTCCTCAGAGGAGGACGCCGTTCTAGTTCCTGTCGGCCACGTAGAGGTCGTTCCAGTTCCTGTCGGCCATGTTGAGGTCGTTCCTGTTCCTGTCGGCCCTGTAGAGGCCGTTCCAGTTCCTGTCGGCCATGTTGAGGTCGTTCCAGTTCCTGTCGGCCATGTTGAGGTCGTTCCAGTTTCTGTCGGCCATGTTGAGGTCGTTCCAGTTCCTGTCGGCCATGCTGAGGTCGTTCCAGTTCCTGTCGGCCATGCTGAGGTCGTTCCAGTTCCTGTCGGCCATGTTGAGGTCGTTCCAGTTCCTGTCGGCCATGTTGAGGTCGTTCCAGTTCCTGTTCCTGTCGGCCATGTTGAGGTCGTTCCTGTCCCTGTCGACCAAATTGAGGTCGTTCCAGTTCCTGTCCCTGTCGGCCATGTCGAGGTCGTTCCAGTTCCTGTCCCTGTCGGCCATGTCGAGGTCGTTCCAGTTCCTGTCCCTGTCGACCAAATTGAGGTCGTTCCAGTTCCTGTTCCTGTCGGCCAAGTTGAGGGCGTTCCCGTAGGCCAAGTTGAGGGCGTTCCCGTAGGCCAAGTTGAGGGCGTTCCCGTAGGCCAAGTTGAGGGCGTTCCCGTAGGCCAAGTAGAGGTCACCCCTGTCTCTGACCCCGTTCCTGCCGACCCTGTAGCGGTCGTTCCAGTCCCCGTTCCTGCCGGCCCTGTAGCGGTCGTTCCAGTCCCCGTTCCTGTCGACCCTGTAGCGGTCGTTCCAGTCCCCGTTCCTGTCGACCCTGTAGCGGTCGTTCCAGTCCCCGTTCCTGTCGACCCTGTAGCGGTCGTTCCAGTCCCCGTTCCTGTCGACCCTGTAGCGGTCGTTCCAGTCCCCGTTCCTGTCGGCCCTGTAGCGGTCGTTCCAGTCCCCGTTCCTGTCGGCCCTGTAGCGGTCGTTCCAGTCCCCGTCACCCGTGGAGCCGTAGCGCCCGCCGGCCCCCAGGAGGAGGTCGCGCTAGTCGCAGTTCCTGCGCACCTCCAGGAGGAGGTCGCGCCAGCTACAGCTCCTGCGCACCTCCAGGAGGAGGTCGCGCCAGCCGCAGTTCCTGCGCACCTCCAGGAGGAGGTCGCGCCAGCCGCAGTTCCTGCGCACCTCCAGGAGGAGGTCGCGCCAGTCGCAGTTCCTGCGCACCTCCAGGAGGAGGTTGCGCTAGTCGCAGTTCCTGCGCACCTCCAGGAGGAGGTTGCGCTAGTCGCAGTTCCTGCGCACCTCCAGGAGGAGGTCGCGTCAGCCGCAGTTCCTGCGCGCCTCCAGGAGGAGGCCGCGCCAGCCGCAGTTCCTGCGCGCCTCCAGGAGGAGGTCGCGCCAGCCGCAGTTCCTGCGCGCCTCCAGGAGGAGGTCGCGCCAGCCGCAGTTCCTGCGCGCCTCCAGGAGGAGGTCGCGCCAGCCGCAGCTCCTGCGCGCCTCCAGGAGGAGGTCGCGCCAGCCGCAGTTCCTGCGCGCCTCCAGGAGGAGGTCGCGCCAGCCGCAGTTCCTGCGCGCCTCCAGGAGGAGGTCGCGCCAGCCGCAGTTCCTGCGCGCCTCCAGGAGGGGGTCGCGCCCGTCATAGTTCCTGCCGACCTCCAGGAGGGGGTCGCTCCCGTCGCAGCTCCGGCGGACCTCCAGGAGGGGGTCGCGCCCGTCGTAGTTCCTGCCGACCTCCAGGAGGGGGTCGCTCCCGTCGTAGTTCCTGCCGACCTCCAGGAGGGGGTCGCTCCCGTCGTAGTTCCTGCCGACCTCCAGGAGGGGGTCGCTCCCGTCGTAGTTCCTGCCGACCTCCAGGAGGGGGTCGCTCCCGCCGTAGTTCCTGCCGACCTCCAGGAGGGGGTCGCTCCCGCCGTAGTTCCTGCCGACCTCCAGGAGGGGGTCGCTCCCGTCGTAGTTCCTGCCGACCTCCAGGAGGGGGTCGCTCCCGTCGTAGTTCCTGCCGACCTCCAGGAGGGGGTCGCTCCCGCCGTAGTTCCTGTCGACCTCCAGGAGGGGGTCGCTCCCGCCGTAGTTCCTGCCGACCTCCAGGAGGGGGTCGCTCCCGTCGTAGTTCCTGCCGACCTCCAGGAGGGGGTCGCTCCCGTCGTAGTTCCTGCCGACCTCCAGGAGGGGGTCGCTCCCGTCGTAGTTCCTGCGGACCCCCAGGAGGGGGCCGCTCTCGTCGTAGTTCCTGCCGACCCCCAGGAGGGGGCCGCTCTCGTCGTAGTTCCTGCCGACCTCCAGGAGGGGGTCGCTCCCGTCGTAGTTCCTGCCGACCTCCAGGAGGGGGTCGCTCCCGTCCCGGCTCCGGCCGCACCGGCATCGGTTCCTGGCGGCCCGGTTCCGGCTGCGCCTGCATCGGTTCCTGCCTCTCGTCGCGGTGGGCCAAGGAGGACGCCGCTGGTCCCTGCCTCGTCCTCGTCTCGGCCGCCGGACTGGTGGTCTTGCCCTCGGCGCCTCCTGCTGCCCGGATGGCGCTGCCTCCTGCGGCGACGTCCGCCTCGACTCCTCAGCCCATTGGATCAGCGTCCGCCTGGAGGACGTTGCCATTCGGGGTGGCTCCCGGGGACATCGGTCCAGCCCAAGGGCACTAAGAGTGCCACCCTGGCTCAGCGGCTGCTGAGCAGGGTCTCGCCACGCCGTCACCCTCCGTGACGGAATCTCTGAACTTCATGTCTTCCCTGGTCGCGAACTTTGTTGTGGACTCTTGTTTTGGCCCTCCCCCGGTCCTCCCTCCACCCACCCTGCTCATGTACCTTGAGGGGTAGGGATTCGGTCCCTCCGCCTGGGACCACCCTCCGCCCGCCCTGGTTTGGGGGGGGGGCTTCCGTAGGCGCCGTGGAAGGCGCCATAGGGGGGGGGGTACTGTCATGATCTGTGTTTTTGTTCTTGTCATGATCTGTGTTTTTGTTCTAGCTGATTCCTTGTCTTATTTTGGTTCCAGGTTCCGTTTCCTGTTTTATTTTGGTAGTCCCCCGGTCTCTGTTTTGTGTTCTAGCTTCACTCCCGAGTCATGTCACGTCACAGCTGTTCTTGTTTCACCCGGTCGTTATCCTCACCTGCGCTGCATCAGTAATCACTCACCCGTGTATTTAGTCACCTCCTGTTCTCGTAGTCACTTGCCAGATTGTCGTATTCGAGTCCCATGAGTGTTTCGTGTTTCTTGTGTATCCCTGAGCTGAGCGTCCCTAGTTTCCTGAGTCCCCGTGTTTCGTGTTTCTCGTGTTTTGTTCCTGCTTGCACCGTGTATCCTGCCCGACCCTGGATTATCTACCGACCGTGAGTTTTTGCCTGTTCCCTGCCTGTACTTTTACCGAGCCTTTTTGTGTATGACCTGGACCGTCTGACCGTGCCTTTGGATATTAAACCTTTGTTGATTATACTCTCGTCTCCGTGCTGTGCATGTGGGTCCGCCGCCTGCTCGAGTCCCTGACACAGACATACTGGCAAACATCCACACAACACACAAAGACAGGAGGCTTCAGTGGATTCCTTATTTCCACTAATACGTAAAGCTTCATGACAGAATGAAACGGGTGCTTTACAGAAGCTACGGGCAGCGAAGCCACAATCATTACTTATTCTGCTCTCTCATGAGATCCAGTTAATTATCTCATTATCTTGGGATAACTTGTTTTTTCACAATAATTGGATGAACAACAAAAAAGGTCTGTTCTGTTAAAGAATCCATTAACTTAACCACTAATGGCTGTTCTGTTATTAGCAAAGTTTACAAACAAACCAAGAATAAATGTCAACCACATTTTCAGAAAATGAAAAAAACGTAATTAAATTAATTAAAATTGAAGGGCAAAGTGATCCACTAACATCACGTGACACCATGTTCTCTGGATGAGACAGATTAACATTCTGTGCAGAAGAAGAGAATGAGGCAGAATAAGATGAAACCAGGACACTTCACCAGTCCTGACCTGTCAACGCAGACTCCACCAGACGCCAACAGGTGGCTCAGTGAATCACTGGTTGTAGGTGTTTCAAAGCATCGCACTGCCTCCACTGTGTGTTCACCGAGTCAGACATGTCATATCCATAGGACGTGTCTCCACACGGTCAGAGCAGAGAGCTCCAGACCCTGTCCCTGGACACTTGCCCCGCTCTTCCCGTGGGACCCCAAAGCAGCCCCAGGCCGGCAGAGACGTGGTCCCTACAGTGTGTCCTGGGTCTTCTCCGGGGCCTCCTACCGGTGGGACATGCAGGAGGCAGCTGAAACAGGCGCCCGAGTCCGCTGCCTCAGCCCTCCTCAACGTGGAGGAGCAGCGACAGCGGATGGATGGATGGATGGATGGATGGATGGATGGATGGATGGATGGACGGACGGACGGACGGACGGACGGACGGACGGACGGACGGACGGACGGACGGACGGACGGACGGACGGACGGATGGATGGATGGATGGACGGACGGACGGATGGATGCATGGATGCATCTATGGATGCCTGGATGGATGCCTGGATGGATGGATACTTCAAGGGTTACCTTCAAGTGAAAAATCTGGATGCTGCTTTTCTCACGGTGCATGGGAATACAACTATTTGGAACGACTCCGCCACAATGACGGAGATAAACGTTTGAGTGGCCACTCTCACATTCACGCCTGAGTCCGACCACAAATTAAACATTAAAATGCAACAATGGAAAATGTGTTTTCACAGTATTGGCAAAAGCACATAAACCTGCGTGTTTAATCGATTTCACCCTGAGAATCCACTTCAGTGGTTAAAGGCAGAGGAGGGAGACAGAAAACTCAACTTGAAGCAGATACTGTTTGACTTTAAGGTTTCCTCCGTCACGCTGGAGCTTTGTGTCGAGGCCAAATCCCAAACACTCTCTTATAACTGACACACAGATCTGGATTTAGACCAATTAATCGGGAGAGAGAGGGGGAACGCAGTCTCAGGGGAGCCAGCTGGGCTTTCCATTAAGTCTCACTCTAGAATCTATAATTAAACAGAGCTTTTAAAAAATATTCAGTCAGATTTCTGTGCATCCAGAACACAGAGCAATGCTGTCATATGTGTTCAAAACAGCCAGTAAATACTCCTAATCAGCCCAACAATCCAATTATCCCTCCATCCACCCATCCATCCGCCCACTCCTCCAGCTCTGGTAATGCAGGAGCGAAGACACGCAGACAAAAAGGCTCGTTTGATGGAAAAATGCTGCCTACACTGGATCCACTCACTCTCCTTTGTTTTATCTTCCTCTGTTCCTTCAGTGATCGTGTTTTTGTTTTGTCTTTTCTTTACCGATTATTTCATCTCTTTCTTTGTAAACTCCTCTCTCGTCTTGCTTTGACCGCCCCCTCCCTTTTATTTACCCTTCCACTTGACCTCTTCCTCCTTTTCCTAATCCGTTCCTCTCGTGGGTATGAAAACATTTTTCCTGTTACTTGGCACCTGTCTGTGATTCATTTCTTTCTCTGTGGCCTTTATTTCGCACGCCTTTTTCAGATCTATCTTTTCTTTTCTCCATCTAATTCTGACAGCTTGTCTCCATCTTTCCTGTGCATCGGTTCCCTTTTCCTACGTCTTTTTTTCCTCCCTCCTCTTTCCCCCTTTTTGTTTCCTCATCCTCTGCCTCCCTCCCTTTACCCACCTGTCTTCTCTTCACCCTCTACTCCTCTTCTTCTTCCCCTCCTATTAAATCCCTCAGTGAGCAGCAGCACTGACAGATTTTTTTTTCTTCTCAGACAGAAATCATCCCCGTCTTTATTGTTGCTGCTGAAAAAGGAGGCGTGTGTGTGTGTGTGTGTGTGTGTGTGTGTGTGTGTGTGTGTGTGATTTTCCCTCTCATCCCTGTTCTGTCTTTTCACTCCCCACCGTTTTAACGGAAGCTCACACACACCCACTTACCGTCCAAGTGAATGACAAGCTAATGGCATTTAAACCAACGGAGTGAAAAACAATGTGCATTACTCACTGCCATAATAACTCCTCCTGCTGCTCCTGCAAAATAACTTAAAACTAACAACCGTTTCTTTCCCTCCACAACATCACTGCTGCACAATCAACCATTACCAATAATTATATCAGCCCAATTCTGCATAAATTAATCTCCCAGAGTTGCAGTGTTTGCAAGCAGCGTTTTTATAATGATATAATTATAAAGCATCTGAACTGAGACATCACAGCCTGGCATGTAACACCAGAGACTGTTTTAATATACAGGAGACTGAATCAGGATCCTGTAGGAAAGTCTGAAACCTGGCTAACAAACAGAGAACACAGAGACGTGTGGGGCTTTAAACAGCAGATGCTGCCTTCATGTCAAGCAGGAAAAGCTGTAATTACCAGCTTTCAAATTGAACAGCGTTCACACCTACGTTCAAGTCATAATTAGGACAAGGAAATGTATCTTGTTAAGAAAGCTGCAGTCAAAGCTCCTGGCAATACAAAACTGCTTGTAAAACATAGATTGGTCACATTATTCAAGCTGATGAGACTTTCAAACAGAAAATTAGAACATTATTCTTCACTTGACAAAAATAGTCAAAACACCAACAATCCTGCTGCAGTGGAGCTATTTATTTATGAAGGTTCACTTACTTAGGAACATCCACTGAATCTTAATTACTCTTCATAAGTATTGATCAGGACTAGGGCTGCAATGAGATTTGTATTTTCAATATATTGGATATTGAAGATTATTATTTAAACGCTGGATTTTATGTTTTGTTTGAGATTTAAAAAATCAAAATCGAAATTTTGTTTTAAAAAAAACTAATAATGGAATCCTAATAAACAAAACATGAAATATTATATATATTTTTTTTAACTAATTAACAAATTAATCAAAAAAATAATCAACAGATTAATAGATTATTAAAATAATAGTTAGTTGCAGCCCTAATCAGGAAAAAACAACGTGAAAAGCAGCTTCAAAAGCCGTGAACAAGCTGAACTTCACCACAAACGCCTTCCTGTCAGCGTCTGGGCTCCACTGTGTTGCTGCTTAAGGTTTGCTTTTCAAGCTGCTAACTGTTCTCTGACTGTGGCATCTCCCTAAAACCACAGGTGACTTAAGCTTTCCATCGCATAGTAGATGTTTCTCTCCAAAGACATCCTCAGCACTGATGAGGACATTCTGGGTCCACTGAGACCAATTGCCAAGAGATCAGATGCAGCCATCAACACTTCTACACCAGGTCCCACTAGTTTAGCCTCAGATACTTAAACTGGTATATGGGAAGATCGGTCTCCCAGCAGGTTGTGGCTACAGGTTGTAAACAGATCCTACAGCAACCAACTCCAACTGTAAATGAAGTGACGTCTGAGGACTGAGAAGCAGAAAGTTTTTAAATAAAACTATTATACAGTCTTAATGAAACAGATTCATATAATAAGTAAATCTCTAGAAATCACTGATTTTATATTTCACACCTTTTTATGCTCTGATGCACACAACATGTAAAGTAACTTAACCAATCAGTTCAGATGGAAGATGCTTTCATCTGGCTTGGATTCTGTAAAAGAAGATCACCATAGCTGAACAAGTTGTTGTTAGGGGAAAATAAAATATGAAAGGCAAATACATGATTGTTGGGCTGTTCAGGTACAGTAATGGACTTTTCACTTGTCTTTCTTTGAGCTCCGCTGACTGAATGCAGACAACCAGCCTGCAGACCTTGTGGGCGTGCAGACTTACCACAACGTCTTTTCACACTGGCTGCTTTAAAACCTAATGGAGTGTCAGTCCATCCTCCACGAGCTAGTGTACTGACAGCACACATCTGTGCCGTCATCATTTAGTGGTCCTGCTCTTCTGCTCATCCTTTCCTCTTACGCTGAACCAAAATGCCAATATACTGATCAGCACCTTCAATCTAATCCTGTTTGATCAATCACAATCAATACTGAGATTTCATTTCTTTTCGATAGTTTCAAGGATGCATTTAGTAACAAGTGGACACTAATTTGTGTCAACAACTACTTCAATTGAGGGCAAAATACCTAGTGTCATCTCACATGGAGCTGCATCCTGCAGATGCAGCATGATTGACAGATTCAGCTCACAGAAAGCAGCATGACAACAATTCTTTTCTTCCGAAACCAAATGTAGGACAAACAAACACGATGACTCACAGTCTGCTCTGTGTAGCACTGCTTCAGCAGCAGCAGAACAAAGTGAAAAGCCTGAAAATCCTACTTTCAGTTTCTTTTCAGTGAATTGAAAATACCAAAATAAACAGGTAACAGCTCACAGTGTGGGTAAAACTGGAGAGAGGGGAAAGAGGGAAGCTGGCAGTGACGCTACAGTAGTCACTGATTAGTTTCTGGAGGTGTGCGAGCCTGGAAAAATCAATCAATCAATCAATCAGTCAGTCAGTTATTTGACGGACGGACGGACGGACGGACGGACAGACAACTGGTGAAGCAAACCTAGAAGAGACAAAGTGCTATTGTATTACTAGAACATGATGCAGGACATAATAAAAGCATCTGTGGGGATTCAGCATTGTACAGAACACATACTGTAAGCATTACTGTGTCCAATTCCATTTAAGGTTTCGCTGAATTTGTTTTGGATTCCAAAAGCAGGCAACTCAGATATGTATTCCAGTGGTGTTGTAGTGAGTTACTTCTGGATATAAAACCAATTATTACAGAAAGGTTAAACTCAGAGAAGACAACTTTTTCATGTTATTTGTGTCTACAGCAGATGTTACTGCATCACATCAGGTAAATAAGTAAGTAATAAAAATAAATAAAAAAGTAATAAACAGTAAATAATGAGAGCAGCTGGTCTCTATGCACATTTAAACATTCATGTCATTTACCGTGATTCAGGTCTTATTGTATTTGCTGCACATCAATGGATGGATAAGGTTTTGTATTTTAGATACAAATCAGAATTTGAAAAAAATATCTGTACATCTCTATCAGAAAATTTTCCCCAGGCTGATGAAAGCAAGGTCACCTGCACCTTCAAAAAACTTCTTAAGGCCTTGGATCTCAGTGGGATTCACCGGGGGGGCTTTTTCTGCCTGCTGCCTGTCTGATTTCCATTTTTTAAGCCAATAACGTTCTGTCAATCACAGCCCAGAGGTGCCGACAGACAAAAGCCAAAGTAGAACTCTTCCAACAGCTCCGCTCTCAAAAACTTAAATCAACTCTGACTCTTAAACTGAGCTTTACATTGACTAAACTCTTCCTTAGTGAAAGAAACTGAGACTGAATGAGTGAAGCTTCTCTCCGGGTTCTCCGGCTTCCTCCCACAGTCCAAAGACGTGCATTAGGTTGATTGGCTTCTCTCCATTGCCCGTACAGTAGGTGTGAGTGTGTGTGTGAATGGTTGTCTGTCTCTGTGTTGCCCTGCGTTGAACTGGCGACCCGTCCAGGGTGGACCCTGCCTCTCGCCCATAGTCAGCTGGGAGAGGCTCCAGCAATAGATGGATGGATGGATGAATGAGTGAAGCATCAGATGCTAGTGTCATGTGATTAAAAAGTCAGTCTAATGAATGAGGCAACTCTGTGTTAATGAGAGCATTAGTCAAATGTTGATGTGCTACATGTTGAGACTTGTCATTGTTGCCCTTGTAAAGTTCCTGTGAATGTGACTCAGTGTTTAGCAGTGTTTAATGCAAGTCTGTGCAGACGTTAGTCAGACCCTGCTCAAAAAAATCCACACCAAGCGTCAGCAGCCTTTCTAATTTGACTGTGTTTTGTCATATAACTGCCTGATAAAACTCCAGTTCGCTACAGCAAACACAGCATCAAAGTGCAGCTGATATCAGGCTCTGGTGCAGACTGGACACGGGACGCTGCGAATGTGAATCCTGTCGAGCATCAGTGACCCTTGTCTGATGACGACACTCATGAGCAGGTTGGGTTGCCATTGCCCCCATCAGCCATGAACGTAAAACATGTAAATGTTTTCAGCCAGTGAAAGGCAGAAAACTGGACTTAACTAGATAAAGCATTTCCATAAGAAAATTCACAGTGAATGCTTCCATGCTGAATATATTCCTGAAGAATTGCTGAAAGTAGCTGAAACATTTCAAACAGCTAAAAATAACTGAAGCATGTAAAGCACAGATCAATGTATCTGAGAGAATTAGACGTTGTTTAACATAGCTAAATATTTGAAGAAGAAGCTGAAATAGTTGAATTTCAAATGGAGGAAACTTGAAAAAGATTTGCTAAAATTAAAGAACTGCTGAAAATCAAAGAAGTGTGTAAAGTTTTGCTTAGTTTGATCGAATATAGCTCAATATACAAAAACAAAATTCTAATTCAATAATTTCAAGTTTAAGAGCTGAAAGAATAGCTCAAGATGTGGAATTATTCAATATAGCAGAAATTAGCTGCAGAGGAAGTAGTTGAATATTAAATTGTTAAAAACGTGGAGCTTTGGAGGAAGCATCTGCAAATATTTCCTAAACAGGAAAATAGTCTCAGTAATTAGTCCTAATTAACCAGTAGGAAGTAGAAATTGATTTGGATTGGTGCTTTTATTTTGAAAGGATGTTGAAGAAGCATTTGTCCTAAACTGCTAAACAGTAAAAAAGGCTCATTAAGTAATCATAATTAACTTGTCAAAATCAGACAAAAGGGCTATTTAGGCTAAAGATTTGAAATTATGCTTTTATTTGGGAAGTATAAGAGTACATATGTGTGGATAATTACTAAACTATAAATTAGTCTCATTAAGTAGTCACATATAACCAGTCAACACTAAAAATCTTTAAGTTAAAGTTTTACATTGCTGGATTTGAGAAGCCATGTGTGCTTAATAGCTAAACTGCAAAATAGTCTCATTAACCCATTCAACAGCAAAAATTGTGCTATTAGAGCTAAAGATTTGGATAGGTGCTTTTATTTTGAAAGGATTGAGAGGAAGTGTCTGATTAATCACTAAACATTCAAACTGTGTAATGAACTAATCAGTAATATGCATAGAGCTGCTACAATGGGCATCAGGAGTTTGACCTGTCAGTCAAAGCTGCAGCTGCACCGTTGTCATGGAGACAAAAGGCGGGAAAATCAGCTCCATTCTGCGCCAAGAAAGCAGAGTTGCACCTCTGCTAAACAGGCTTGTTGCAGCAAAACCATAATAGCTACCAAAAAATACTTTCACTTTATGAATCCCAAGGCTTCAATGAGAAACTGGTATCAGTCCTTTGCTTTTCTCCTCAGACGTCTCACAGACAAATGCATTAGAGTGAATGGGAGGATCTCTGGAACTCTACAGACTAAAGTATAGGTCTGAGGGCTTAACCAGACACATCATTAGAAAGAAGACAAGTATGACTACGAACGAGTGAAAAAATATGTTCATAGACTAAATACTGTGGCTGTAGTGACAAGTTAAAATTCTGTCTTAAAAAACGTTCCTTCACACTCTAGCTGTGACATCACGCACTCTAGCTCACGCAATACACAATAATAGAAAAGTTGAAAATTTACAAAAAAACACATAATATTTAATCTGCTATAGATCATAAAGTATTAAAGTTATTAAAAAGCTCAATGGAAGATTAATAGTTTAATAGTAAAAGACTGTTTTAAAGTTTGAACAGTGTCTGTAGCTTAAAGTATGTGGAAGTAGTTAAAGCTGAAAGACAAAACTGAAGAGTATTTGAAAATGGTTTTCCATTCATTTCAATGGAGACATTTTGATGAAAAAAATTAATAACTTGAAAAATATGAAAGACATTAAAAAGTTAAATGTAAACACACTTCTTAAAAAGCTAAATATTTTGATATTTGAATGCTTTCTGTAGCTAAAAGTATGCAGGACTAGTTAGATGCAGAAAAAACGTATGGTAGAATAATAATAATAATAATATCTAGATAAAGCATTTCCATAGGAAAATGCACAGTGAATGCTGCCATGCTGAATGTATTCCTGGAGAATTGCTGAAAGTAGCTGAAACATTTAAGACAGCTGAAAGTAGCTGAAGCATGTAAAGCACAAATAAATGTATTTGAAAAGAATGAAGAGCTGAATATTTTCAAAAGAAGCTGAAGCAGTTAAATTTAAAATTGAGGAAAGTTGAAAAAGATTTGCTGAAATTGAAGGACTGCTGAAGATTAAGGAAGATACAATATAGCTAAATATAACAAAACAGCTTATTGGATATTATATTATTATAAATAAATAGTTAAGTTCAAGAGATAAAAGAATAGTTTAAAGTTACGGAAACAATAAATACACCTGAAGAGGACAAAGTTTTGGAAGAAACATATACAGGTTTAGCAATTGCTAAACAGTAAAATAGTCTTAAAGGAGACTGATCATACTTTTCATGTTAAAGAATATTGGACTTCAATGTCTCAGTAAGGTCTCTGTAAATTTTCATTCCATAAAATCCTTTAGATCATCCACACTGCCCCTTTTTAATGTGTGGTTTTCAGTCCCCATCAGTAAGGCCTGCTTTATAGAGCGTGTTGCAAGAGAAGCTGCTCGCCACACCTCTATGCGGAAACGCATACCTTTTTCGTTTTACTTGGCTTCATGGATACGAGCAACTGCAGGGTTAGGATACGATAGGTGGCAGTAGTGCAACATTGAGGATGCAATCCACCGCAATGATCATGCTGAATGAGACGCCATGTTTACGGCGCAGAGTGAGTTCCAAATCCACTGTGTTGCCTGTGTAATGATGTGTTTTCGTGCAGAGATTGTGATTAATGTGATTCAGCCATCTCGAAAGCTTTCAACAGTCAGTTTGCTGCTGCAGTCTAGGTGTGCAGTAGGTATTTACATATGAATACGTAACCGTGGGGGTAAGCTACCCCATTCATTTGAAACAATGAAGTTGCTCTAAGTAAAAGGCGGAAACGCTAGCGTGAAATCTATGTATGAGCACGTAAAACTATATCCACCACATCACCACTGATTTAAACTCCTGCATTTCCGAGCCGACCCAGAGTAAACATAGGAATAAACGAGCAATAATGAGTGGATCTGCTGAGTTTTGTCGTCATGTCAAAGAGTTCAACAGATCTACGGCTGCTGTGAAACGAATTGCATCACTCATGATTATTACGGAATTTACGTAAAATCTACAACCACTGGAAAACATTTATTAACAAATTATGGCAGTTTAAAACTCAAATAAGCGGCTGTAGTCGCAGATGGACGGAGCTCTATGTCATTACGAGGCCATGCATGCTAAAATTATATTAGTATTACTGCAAACCATAATCTCAGAAATATGTGAAACCAACATCTTGTATTAGATGTTAGAGCGGTGGGTGTGCACATATTCTTACCATATGCCTTCTCCTCATCCACAAGAAAGCTGATGAGAATAAAACCAAAAGAATGTTTTGCTGTGGCTCAGATCTGCCTTAACTAGACAGAATGCATATACCTTTGTAGTGAACAGAAAATTAAGACGTCAACTCTCCGATGTGGTTATCGGAGGACATAGGAATGCCCCCATAGAATGACTAGTTATGGATATTTGTCTCAATGTGAATGCGACAATGTTTATTTCAGAGCGTATTGTTGTGCTTCAGCTGAAATAATATAAATACATTTTACACTAATTTTCTCTTGCTGCTGCTCTGACATAACTTTATGGAAAAATTGTGCATTAATATTCAGAGCAGTCACTGCATGACATAGCTGGGAACAAACAAAGCATTGGTTCAAATCATATATTAACCTAACATATTTTTACTGCTTTTAGTAATGTTTTTTAGAAATGTTTTTTCATCATTCTTGATAGCCCTGACAGTAATATGTCTCTGTATCTCAAGTTGTTACAGGTATCTAGTCTACAGAGGCTAGTGAGCTGGTGCTGGGGATTTCTGGAATAAAGAATCTTAGTTGCCTTCTTTTCATGCGTGGGTTTTAGATCAAGGCAATTGAATTTTTGATTTATATTTATGCATGTTTTTTTCTTACGGTTCGTTCACATTTATAGCTTACCATATTAGAAAGAGAAAAACATGTGATTTTCTGAATAAAAGTGTTTCCCCTTATAAAAACAGTGTTCAGTGAATGATGTAATAGTTAAAGCCAACTTTATGTCAACCAGAAAATGCACACTACTACTACTCCGAAAGTGAAACAAACTGTTATCTTCCCACTCCAATGTGCAATGTATAGGTTACTGAGTGAGTTGAGGAGTCTGGGGGTTTGAGGACAGAAGCTTTTGCAGGGCCTTGCAGATGAAATGCTTGATGGAAGTAGGGTAAACAGTCCATGTGATGGGTAGGGGGTACACTTGGTTATGTTGGAGATTTGTTTCTGCAGCAGGACAGGTATAGTTGTAAACAGATGACCGGGGAGATGTGGTGATCTCTGTTTTCATCACTATTTGGAAGACTTTGAGCAGAAGCAGTGCTCTATCAGATGGAGGCTGCGGCTGTCCTCACCATCACCTCATCAAAATAAAGGTAATGCTAACAGAATTGTAGATTAGTGAAATGCTTAGTATTATGTAGGTCACATAATACTGCCTTATATCACACGAGTGTGCAGTCTTGCTACTTTACTCTGTGTGTGGCTGTAGTTGTTAGCAGTAACTGCAACAAGGTTGCTCGATCCACCACTCCCTGCCTGAAGCCACTCAAGGGCCGATAGCTATTAGCTGTTCCCCACACAGGTGTGTGATTGCAGCAGCCCACAGCAGCACATTTCAAGGGGAAAAAGGCTCGGTTGACTAGCTGTAGCCGTTAGCAAAGCTAGCTTTTAGCTTGTCTCACATGCGGGTTACTACATTTTAAACAGACTAACTAATATATTAAGATATCACAAGTATGAAGCATGTACTTGCTATAGCGAGCTTGATCCACAGCTCCCTGCCTGTAGCCGCTCGAAGGCCGATAGCTATTAGCTTTTCTCCGCACAGGTGTGTGGTTGCAGCAACCCACAGCAGCACATTTCAATGAAATGTTAATTAAATTTCTTTAATCAGAGTAGTGAAACAAACCCAGCATTGTAGCACCCTAGTTCTCAAAGTAGTCCGAGATGAAATGTCCACATACATGGCTGCTGGCGTGTAAAATGAAAGTCAGTGTAAAATGAAAGTAACCATAGCATGTCCATTTCATCCTGGAGGTGGTGGTTCAGGATTTGCAGGGAGGAGTCCCTTCAAAAACGGAGGAACAGTTTCAGGACAGGAGGGTGTTTGTCTCTATTGGATAAAGTCACAAAATGTGAAAAAAAGGAGGAAATACACTTCTACCGTTCTCAGTGTGCGTAAATGTGACCTATAGAGGCATAGGAACACTCCAGAATGTCTAAAAAAGGGATTTTGCATGATCGGTCCCCTTTAACTAGTCATAATAAACCAGTTAAAAGCAGAAATACTGCTATTTTTAGCTAAAGATTTGGATCAGTGCTCTTATTTTTAAAATATATGGAAAAAGACATTGTGGGCAATTGCTAAATTGTATAATAGACTGTCGTGTCCGACACCAAAGCATTTTTGTATTCCAATCTGACTGAGCTTTTATAAATCCAATAGGTGTAAATTATCCTTTATTGAGATGATAAAATTCTAAATATATAAATTCCAGAGATTAAATTGTAAACCCAAAAAGAAGAAAAATGAACTAAATGCACAGTAGTAAGGTTCCAGAAAATTAGTAACTTCCCAAAGAGGTGAAAAGATAAACTCCCAAAGTGTGGAAAATAAACTAAGTCCAAAGCAAGAACCCAAAATTATTCTAAGTCCCAGCAGCCAGATCCCAGCTGCAGGGTCTCAAAAAATGGCGAATGAAGTCCAGAGCAATAAGATCCAGGGTCGACAAAGCATTTACTCCACAGAAAAGTGACAGAAGACAGGACAGACTGAGGATTTTTGGTCACAACACCTTATATACCTGTCCAGATCCCCGGACGTTAGATCATCATCTTGACCTTTTAGGGTGTTTTTGACCATTATTTTATCATATATTTTTATATATAATATTATATATATTATATATTTGTACCCAATCATAATCCCAAACAAAGTGAAGACACTTGTTGCTCTGCCCTTTTCTCGCCGGGCGGGGCGGCTCCCCTCCAAACCTTCACTTTCCCAAGGTCAGGTTACTGTAGGTCAGGTTCCTGCAGCAGAAGCTGCACTCCTCCCACCTGCCTCATCTAGGTCAGTAAAACACACTGTAGTTTTAATGGTCTTGGTGCTACTACACTTCTGTTGCATAACAGGGTCTCCTCCTCACACACGTGACCCAGTGAGTGCTATTATCCACACATGCCACATTGGGTGCTGTTGTAGGTGCCATATTATTTTGTAACATTGTCTCCTGAAATCTCAACAGTAATTACTTTAAAAACTTTATGAATTTTTACACAACAAGACTCATTAACTACTTACAATAAACCAGTTGCTACTTTTAGCTATAGATTTTGATAGGTGCTTTTGTTTTCAAAGGATTTGGAGGTAACGTGCATGTAATTACTAAACTATAAAATAGTCTCATTAAGTATTCATATTTAACTAGTAAAAGGCAAAAAAGGTGCTATTCAGGTTGGTCATTTTATTTTGAAAGGATTTAGAGGAGGTGTGAGGACGAATGCTAAACAGTAAAATAGTCTTTTAACTTCTCATAATAAACCCTGCTTAACCAGAAATCTTGCTATAAAAGTTAGTTTTGGAATGGTGCTTTCAGTTTGAATGGATTTGGAGAAGGTGTGTGGAAAATAGCTAAACAATAAAAAAGTCTAATTACTTATTCACAATTATCAATTGAAGTAAAGTAAATCTAATAATAATTAAATAAATAAAAAATAATGATTAAATCTAATACATTTAATTGGTGCTTTCATTTTGAAAGGATATTGAGTGTGTGTGGGTAATTGCTAAATTGTAAAATAGTCTTAACTTGTTATAAAAATAACCAATTGAAAGCAGAAATATTGCTTTTAAAGCTTTGATTTGTTGCTTTTATTTTGAAAATGTGGAAAAATGTGTGTGCTAAATAGCTAAACTGTAAAATAGTCTAAAGAAATAGTCATAAGTACCAATTCAAAAGCAAAAAAAGCATAGAATGAGCAAAAAAGTTGTATTATTTTTTTTATTTTGAAAGTGTTTGTGTCAGGTCCCTGTGTTCACATCCTGTTTTATTGTGTAGCATTTCCGGTTTCTAGTCTCATCCCGTTAGCTCCAGCCTCACTTCCGGTTTTCATTACACACGCCTGTCTTGAATCAGTCATCACTCACCTGTGTACTTTACCACCACCAGTTCCCATGACCTGTTGCCAGATCGTTGAATCCATGACTTCACTTTCCAGCATTCTCTCGTTCAGCTTACCCCGTTGCCGACCTGTTTCCGTGTCCCTGACAGCCGCTTCTCGTCTGATCCTGACCGGTACTGTAAACCCGTTGTCTCTGTTGCTGAACTCTGCCTGTTACTGGAACTGCCTTAGCCTGCGGATTCAAACCTGGAAATCTGAGCCCTCTGTTTTTGACCCACGACCGCTATTGGAACCGATCACGCCTGTCCCTCCTGTACTTCAATCCGTTTGTTTATCCGTGCATGACCTAGACTGTCTGTGACTACGAAAACTGCATTAAAACCTTGAACTTTACCATCTGTCTGTCGCCTCGTCGCTGTGCATGTGGGTCCGATCTCTGCCAAAACCTGACAGTTTGAAGGACGTGTGAATGGGTAATTACTAAAATGTACAATAGTCTTATTAACTAGTCATGAAAACACTCAAAGGCGGAATTATCTTTAAAGCTGAATATTTGGATTTGTGCTTTTAAATTTTAAATTGTAAAATAGTCTGAAAGCAGGAATATTGATCTGAATTGGTGCTTTTATTTTGAAAAAAATTGAAGGAGTGGTGTGTGCCTAATAGCTAAACTAAAATAGTTAACATTAACTAGTCACAATTGCCCATTAAAAAGCAGAAATAATGCTATTAAAGGTAAGAATTTGCTTTGGTGATTTTATTTTGAAAGGATTTGGAGGAGGTGTATGTCCCTAATACCTAAATTATAAATTAGTCTCATTATCTAGTCACAATTACTAATTTAAAAGCAAGAATAATACTATTAAAGCTAAAGATTTGAATTGGTGCTTTCATTTAGAGAAGAACTGTGTGCTTCATTGCTAATCTGTGAAATAGTCTCATTACTTAGTCTCAGTTAACCATTCAAAGACAGAAATTGTGCTTTTAAAGCTGAAGATTTGGGATGGTGCTTTTATTTTGAAGGGATTTCAGAGAGGTGTGTGCTTAATACCTAAACTTTAAAAGTAGTCTCATTAACTAAACACAATAACCTATTAAAAAGAAAAGAAGTGCTGTTAATGCTAAAGATATGGAATGATACTTTTATTTTGAAAGGATTTGAATGACGTGTATGCGCCTAAAAAAAAAGCTGAAAGTTGCAAAGGTTTAAAGTAGACCTGATGCATAGGTGGTTATCCCAATACAAAGTCATCCATCAATCATAGATTAACAGATCTTACAGAGGACAAAGCTGAATAGTTTTCTCCAGGTGGGGAAGTAAAATTAAAAATGTTATAATTTTAAAATACTTATTTAATTATACAAAGGGTTAAAAGCTTAAAAGGTTTAAACATAATGCAAAAGTGAATATTCTAATACAAGGTCAGGCAGCAATCATTGCAAGGGTCACTCCTTCTCACACCAGTTTCAGTTAGGGTGCCAACAATTACTCATCATTGACCATTACCCATAAAGCATTGAGATTAAAATCTGCATATATTGCTGAATGCTTTAATGATGAATTTGTTTCTTAAGAAATGCTTAAACATTAAAACAAATAGCTGAAAGTGGTTGATAGAACACAAGTATAGCTGAATATAAAAATATTAAAACAGAAGACAAAGTTAATAATCTTTCTTTGGATTGATTAATATTGTTGTAAATGCCTAACAGTGCTACCATATTATAACATTAGTATTAAAATAAAAGCTATAAAAAGTTCAGACCTGGTATAAAAGTGCTTAATTGCGAATTCTCTAAAATATGCTCATTAACTATTGCCTAGTTAGAATAAACCAATCATATTTAGAAATCTTGCTATTAAAGCAAATGAGTTGAATTAATGCTTTTATTTTGCCTTAAAAAATGTGCCCTTGCACTCTAGCTGTGACATCACGCACTCTAGCTGACGCAATACACACTAATGGAGAAGCTGAAAATTCCTCACGAACCACCCTATACATAAACTGCTATAAATCAGAAACTATTCAAGATATTAAAAAGCTAGATTAAAACAATAGATTAATAGTTGAATAGTTGAAAATTGTTTTGTAGTTTAAATGGTCTTTGCAGCAAGTATGCGGAGGTAGTTAAAGCTGAAATTAGACAAAGCTGAAGAGGATTTGAAAAAAAAGTTGAAAAAATCTTAGTAAATCAAAAAGTATGAAAGATATGAATGTGAAAATCAATTAGCAAACGTCTTCTTAAAAAACTGAACATTTTGATAATGGGCCTGGGTGAAGATGTGTTGTTGTCTGACAACTCGAAGTCAGAGCCTTTAAAGGAAAACTTCACAGATTTTCAATAAGGGTTGGCCAAAACAATGTCTAGTAGTATTTAAGAATAAAGTATGGGCCTGAACAAATCCAGCACATGGATATTCAGTTGTTCACATCGGCGTGTGTAGAGACCACCAGCTGTCTCCTGCACACGTCTCCTGTAAGATGCCCCGAGGTCGGATCTCCCTGCTGCCGGCTGCCTCGCCTTTCGGCTGTGACAGCTTCGTCCACTCTGAGTACTGTAACTCGTCTGGGCTGCACTCTGGATCATACAAGTAACCCTGAATATCAGACTGTTCTAACACTATAGAAATCGCCGCCTTCTTAATAATTGAGCAGGTCCGGCCATTGAATATTAGTGCTGTAGGTGTAAAATGTGAAAAATGATGGCGGACAGAGCATCTTAGCTCCAGCTGGCTCCGCCCCCTCTCAGCCTGGCTCCGCCCCCTCTCAGCCCGGCCATTGCTGGCGGAGAAAACCAGGAAGCACTAGTTGTAGTTTTTGAGCCCATGGCAAACCATCTGCCGAGGCGTCTTAACAGAGGAATAAATGATATTTTCTCTGCATAGAAATTATGGAGCAATTGAGTGTCTCTTTATTCTCAAATATTATCTACATTGTTTTGGTCAACCCTTATTGAAAATCTGTGAAGTTTTCCTTTAAACACGGTGCCATATTAATAATGATGAGTTCTTTTAAAGAAACCACTTCACTGTAGACATGAGTCTGTTTTCACTGATGCAGCCATAAACGAATCACACATTTCAGTACCTCGATATGCTGATGTTATGATTTGGTGTTTAGATATTAAAGCTACATGTTCCAAACCAATTCTGCAATAATGCTGACTAGAGTAAACAGACCTTGACTGTAGACGCAAACGGCAACCTGTTATTCAGCCAAGACCTGAGACAACAAACCCAAATATCCTAACTGGCAGTAAAACTCATTTTGTCTGCATCAGACAGGAGAGAGGGAGAGCTACACAGCTTTAATGGACGTCACCATCTGTGAAACACGTGAGAAGCTTTTTCTCACAAAAGCAATAAATTCAGTAGAGTTTGTGGTTCTGGTTAATAAGCATTTAAATAAGACCCCCTGCTGCGTCACCTGCTTTTGAAATGCATGTTCACAGCTCTGTGAACTCTGTGCTGTCAATAATAATGGTCACGTCATTGATAGTGAGGTGTGGAGAAATTATCATAGTTTAGGAGCTTCTGTTCGGTGCCTCTTTTGTATTCAGCCCTCATTCATTCTAACATACTGCTCAAGAGCGATGTTGTACTAAAAACTGTACAATTACACTGTCAGTGTTTAGAGCATGTATTTTGCCAAACCAGCCAGTTCTGCTTTCCTCCCATTTAGGATCAGCTGGAATAAACCAAACACTGTCAGCATCGTCATGGAAACCAAGACTGTGCAATCCTGTTAAAACCCACCACGTTAGAGCGACGACTGGCGAGCAGCTGCTTTCACATGACTGAGCTCATCTCAGGTACAGTAAACAGGATGTGATGCTCCCGTACAATCAACGAACAACAGGCGCAGGTTGACAAGCGTGTTAACACCTGTGTGAGGTGATCATTATTCAAGATAAAGTGTTTTTGTCGTTTCATCTTCATTCAGCCTGCGGGGATCCAGACTGACAGTCAGAAAGTGATAGCAGAGCCGCCGCTGTCATTCACAGGCAAACTCAAGTGCATCGCATTGTCATGCAGATGATAGTCTGAGCCCCAGCAGCAGCACAACCGCTTTCATTTCTGTCTATAGGACTGGATCACATTTCTTTGGGCGTAGCTCAATCATTTCAGCTGTCACCAAAAGGTTGCAGTTTTATGTATTTATTTATTATTTTTGCCAGGTTTCCAGATTAGCAAACATCAACATGATAGATAAAGACCAAGGGTCATAGAGGTTGTTAAAATCCAAAATATTACCTATACAAAACACAAACATCACCCCACGATGAATTATGATGTCATCTCTAGTTCAATAAAAGTTTCATTAACATTACAGAGTATTTTATCATATCGATGGCCGCTGCCAAAACATGAAAGACCTACACTTTGCACGGTCCCTGAACGCCTTCATGTTTCCACGCAGCAGCTGAGACGCTGCTTCTGCTACACCTTCTGCTGGGTTTTTTTGTGAAGCCTACACAAAGTCATAATGTACTGAGAGCCCACGTCTGACGGTTCACTGCCAACTGCTCTGAAGCCATGTGTTCAATGCAGCCTAATTCCTCCAGCCACTGGATTGTGTCATAGTGTCCAGCTGACAGGCTGTTTACTACCCACATTACAACACTCTGGGCTCCACTACCACCTTGTTCCTACAGAACTGTGTAAGAATCATGGCTGATGACAGATGGTTCTGTGTAATAATGAAGAAGGTAATCACGATATCCATACTTCAGATCTATGAAATGCATCGTAAAAACCAACATTCTCACCATTTGACCTGAGTTGGATCTGATTCATTTCAGTTAATCTAAATTATATATATATATAATATATCATAATCATATAATATGATTATGAAAAACTGCAGTTAAACAGTTGAAGAATAATTAAACGCAGCCAGAGACGACCACAACTCAAAGGCGTCAGGGACAGAGAGATGTGTAAGCAGTTAGGAAAGGTCCTAGCTGTCATGTAAATTTCTCTGTGCAAAAATGCAAATACCATGATGACAGCGGAGCAAAGGGTCCAATCAGGTGTAAAAAGCTCTTGTTCAGGTGTGAGCCAGTGAGGTGACTGTCAATCACCTACAGCTTCCCCATGTAAACATCTGGACTCCCCCATCCGGACTGGATAAACGGGAGTAGATACTAATAAGACTGCGTTCCAACAGTTTAGACTTGAAGTCCACAGTCTCATTTACACCCTGGTCAAACACAAACTGTCTGACAACAGATTTATGAAATCAAAAAATGGGGAATCAGGTCAAATAGTTAACATCACAAAAGTATTGAGGTTGACATTTTTCGGGCTGCTAAAACGAATGAGAAAAATGGAACCCATCATTTGCGATTCATGTTGCTTTAATGATGATGATCATCCGGGTTCTCAAAAAGCCTCTGAAGCTCCATTGCAACCATCACCCAACACTTAAACTCTTCACAGATCGCAGGGTGACGGCTTCACTGCTGATCGGGGCTCCTCCAGCTCAACAAATAAACAAAGCAGCCGCGATCCTCCCTTCAGCAGCAACGACGATGCTCCCGAAACCACAAAAGCGCCTTCTACGCGTCCACCAGCTGTGTTCATCTCTCAGACTCGCTGAGCCCGTGTCCTCTGCCGTCACATCAATGTCTCCATCAAACAGCTCTCATCACTTATCCCCATCTCTGTCTTTCATTAAGACGACTTACTTAAATCCAGAACTAATTGACATTCCTGATATTTCCTGAAAAGAAACTGTCGTCAGATAGGCTCAAACCTCAGCAGTCTAATGTGTCTCCAGTGACATACGGGTTGTATTCAAAGGTTTTGGCTGATGCTTTAAAATCATTGATTTTTTCATTTCAACACCACAAAACGCAGAAGCATCAAAAAGCAACACTAACACTAGAGCTTCAGCCTTTGTTGAGCTACTGCTTCAAGCAGACAGTAAACAGACCAGCAAAAACAAGGAGGCCTGGGTTTAAGGAGGAGGAGAAGGATGCAGATGGACACGCTGCTGCCCCCATCACACGTTAAAAGCAGAAACAGCCCATTACTGTACATCAGCATGGAAATCTCAGCAGGCAGCGAGACAATGACACCTGCTGAGCAGCAACAATAAGACTGAATATCACGAGGCTCCGTCCATTTACACGTCCCTGCCTCTTTGTGGCTTCACACCTGCTTCTGCCTGTGACTGTGGCCTAGAAAGCGACGCCTCCACACAATAGGAGCTGCTCACCTTCTCGGCTCCTCTGTGTTTCTTGGCGGTCGGCGTGTCGTCATGCAGCCGCCTCACAACAATAGCGTCAGCGCCGCCGCTTTGAATTCCGGCATCCAACGCGTTTCTACCGGCCGCGCTGTTGTTGTTGTCCCCCATGATCCCGGCGTCCGGCGCGGCGCAGTGTCCGTGCCCGTGCCCGTGTCCGTCACGGCACAGATGATGCTCGGGGAGGAAGACGGAGGGAGGCGGTGACGGACCATCGCCGGGCTTCTCCTTCCTCGTCCGGACCGGAGGAGCGGGAGGTGCGGCGGCGTCCCGCTCCCGTTCCCTCTCTCTCTTCCACGCCCGGATCGCGTTCTTCCCCTTCCTCTCCTCTTTGCCTTTGGCGCAGGTCGCAGACGCGGAGGCCGTGCTCACCGCTGAGACGCCGTCCGCGTCTCTGCTCACCGCTGACAGCATCTCCACACCTGCACCGACGCGGCGTCCTTGAACCTCCCGACGCTGCTGCTTGCCGACCCCCGGGCACGCCTCCCCCCCGCCGCCGCGGACCGCCACGGCGGGCTCCCGGACGCCTCGGTTGCGCTTCAGCGAGGATGTCGTCGGCTCCGACCCGCCGCCGCCAGGTCCCCCGGTGTGGAGCGAGGGCAGGGCCCCGTGTCTGTCGGCGCTGGAGGAGGTATTGACGGAGATGGAGGAGGCGGCGAAGGAAGAGGGAGAGGAGGAGGAGGAGGAGGAGGAGGCGGTGGGGTTCGGTGACAGCTCCCTGCAGTCCGTCAGCAGCGCTCCATTCTCCCCAGCTCTCAGGAAACGGTTCATCTCCTCCGATCCTTGTCTCCTTTGTCGATCTCCACAATAATCAGCATTCAAGTCATTGTCAGCCCGCCGCAGTGAGCCACGGAACCGAGCTGGAGGTGGACCAACACATCCAGGTCCGTCCTATGCTGGATCAGGCCTGCTGCTGCTCAAATTGGAGCGCAGGCTGAATGACAGCTCTGAGCGGACGCGCACACACACACACGCGCGCACAGACACGTAGGTCCAACTTTAAATTAAAAAAATGCGTGTTATATTAACAACAAAGTTAATGACGTAGATCCTTTTGAATATAGACTGACACGCATATTTTGTTACAAAACGTAGTTTAGGGTCTGTATAATATTATTTAATATTTATTTTAGTCTAAACAGGGAACGAGGGTTTTTATTCTGTCTCTTTCAAAACGGGCAGGCGCATATTCACTGATTTATCACCTTCACTATATTTACAGTATTTCTGGAGAAAAAAAACAACGGACTCCTCCGTCATGCTGCGGGTCGACCGCAGGGGGCGCTGCAGGACGGGTTCTGTTTAAACATCAGCTCCGGTGTGACTGATTAGACTGGACAGAATTTAATGGACTGATTCACCTCAGTTGCTACTTTCGGATTCTTGGGCTGATAAGTGGATAATATGCGACCATTTGCTATTTCTCAGTCTCATACAGGCAGGAGGTTATTTTTAGTGATCTAGTAAATCCAATGCAGATCTGTGGTCAGCGCAAAATGCTCAATATTGATGACAGAAAGAAAACGTAATTAATTAGGTTAATTCAGAAATAGATGGTCCTGTATTATTATGCATCCACCCGTCAGAGCTTTAAGATGCTTTGGATTACATATCATTTTAAATGCTCCATCTTTAACTGTATGAGATTACATTTAGCTACGGCCCTCATGCTCAACGCTCCAGCAGGGCATTAAGCTCTCTGCTTCCAGAAGCAAGGGCTCAAGCAGAGGCAGATGGCCGCCTACCCTGAGTCTGGCTCCATTCCTGTAATTTAACGTTGGAAGTCAAATTTAACCCAATCAGAAGTGATACAGCCGAGTCTGAGACACATGTGGACTCTTCATGCTTTAGCACCAAAACCTGAGCTGCAGTTCATACAGTTAATATTTGCATTTCAAAGGGCATCTAGTCTCTGTTTACACACCACAACGTGCAGGAGATGCTGATTATTGTGTCACTAAATGTCAACCAACAAAAAGCATGTCATATTTCCTCCACAGTGGCCAGAATTAAACGATTGAGCATTGCAGCATTCATGTAGCACTAACCACATGCAGATGACTGCAAGCATAGAAAAACACAACAAGAATGGTTTATCTGACTTTTTTACATTTAGAAGGACAAAAATACACAATATTAGCAGAGAATTCAGTAAATAACACATGGAATTCTGTTATCCTACTTCTTTAAATTGAGCCTGTACTAGTGCAAATCACAGTATTTATGTCTTTCAGATGCAGTGTTTGCATATGCATTTATGAAACGTGTGAGAGCTGTGACAGAGCAGGAGATGTTACAACATGTTTGTTTGCTGTCACTGGGGGCCAGTAACCCACAGCCAAAACCAGGCTGCTCAGAAAACACACACGCAAGCACGCACGCACGCAGGAGGAGCTGGTTCACATATCCTCATTCTGTGTTTACACAAACTAAATACCTGCAGAGAAAACTATTATTTTGTGTTTACTCCACAGTTAAGAATGAAGTGTGCACCAGGAGGCATTTGCAGGCCTGTGAACATCCCCAGCTTTTAAAGTGTACAGGAAATTACCAATTAGTGGTGCTGGACAGGACCCAAAAGGCGCCAGGGCCACCAAACTGGGCTTGGTTCACTTACGCTGTAGCCCCCAAAGTAAAGTCGGACCGAACAAGTCACCCAGTCTTCTGCTCATGTGGTGGTGCTGTTCAGGTTTGATCTGTTTGAGCAGCCATGAAAAACAAACAAGAAGCTATAGCTTGTGTGTAAACTAAATGTCTGTTAGTTGTCTGTTAGCTTTCAGACTAGGAAATCAACAAACGGAGCAAAAGTGAGACCCTGCTCCACACAGGCTGGGTAAAGAGTCACTGATCAAACCTGGGCCTGCAGCCTGATTGGCTGTGACACATGAGCCCGAGAGGCCCCGCGGACACTCCCACAGGCAGGTGAACGCGTGAACGCGAGTCCACGCAGCAGGGTCAGACCAAGTGTGGGTTCTCACAGCAGCGCTGGGCCGGAGAAAACCCCGATCGCCATGACAGAGCAGTGCGGGAACCAGCAGACGTCCCAGGAGGAAGCCAGGAAGTGTAACAGGGGAGCTGCGAAGCACGAGGAGAGGGACTGCCAGTGAGTTTGCTTTCTGTTTCAGCCCAGTCTGTAGCAGTAACAGCTGTCTGACAAAGCAAAGACTGTACACAGACTAGGGAAAAATTGAACAAAAGCATTTAACTCCATACAAACAAACACCCATGTTGATGTTTATTGGCTTTTACTATTTTGTGTTTTGTTCATACTGAAATACATGAAGCCTTTAAAAGGATAAACCACCCAGGTCCCAAGAAGTAATGTAAGAGAATAGAAAGAGATGTAACCATCAACAACAGCACATGCGCCTCCACTGCTCCTGCTACCGTTACATCCTTTGCACAATATCTTGCCCGTCCAGTGTCCAAACTAATAAATGACGGAACTGCTGTTCCTTCGTTTCGTATGTAGCTCGGATGCAGACAACTTTACAGAGGACTGTCACAGAAACACAAGGGCAGTGAGTGAGCTTGTGCACGGAGCCGAGCACGAGCAACAGGAACTTCCGGGCAGGAGAAAACCAGCCCTAGTCCGGTAAACACCACCACACACTTCACACCAGACGTCTATCATGTAAAACATGATCTGACCTACTCACATAAGTTGAATTGATTGCTTCTTCCCTGCAGGTCAAAGACCTTCGATCACTCGATGCTGACACATGTCAAGACAGATTCAGACTCCAAAATAGACAGGAAGAAGTCTCACTACAGTCAGGTGAGGTTCACGAGGTCACCTCTGATATTTATTACTGCTATAAACATTACAGCATTGGAAGCAGACACTCTTCCCAGCTGAGTAAAAGCAAATAGAATTCCTGATAAGCATCTCTTTGATGATCACTGACACTGTCGACACGAGCAAGCTCAGATTCCTAAAGAAGCAGCTGAATTCCTGAGCTCAGTGTTTCACAACCTAAAATCTGTGTCCATAATGTTCTACAGAAAAGCTAAATAAATAGATCACAGGACACAAAACATTTAAATAATGAATGAAGCTCCCACTGCTGTATCATTAATAGTTGACAAAGATGCGACCATCTGCCTATATCTTAGATAGGTTCTAATATTCACCATTAGAGTGTCACTCAGACCTGTTACCTGTGTGAGTAACTCCTAGTGACAGGAACTGTGTGCATGTGTTGTGTTTCAGCTTTCCAAGGGCAACTGTCAGTACCATAAAATATTTAAGGAGATCAGCAAAGAGGAACAGCTCCGACAGAGTAAGTGTGATACAACTATCCACCAACTCCACCTTAAATACTGAATGAGGGATTAGATAATAGTTGGTCTGATATCTGAGACACTTTTGCTATGAACTAGATAAAAAGATTAAAATCTACATTGTCATTTATTTAAATTCCACTAATTGTGTCCAGAGGAATCAGTCAAATTAAAATGAAATCACAAAGACAGTAAAGGAACTGAGCAACTCCTCCCTGAACCGCCGCCTTACCGTGGTGGAGGAGTTTGTGTGCCCGAATGACCCCGGGAGCTATGTTGTCGGGGGCTAAATGCCCCTGGTAGGGTCTCCCAAGGCAAACAGGTCCTGGGCGACGGGCCAGACTAAGAGCGGTTCACAACCCCCCTATGAAAGACAAGCCACCAAGGCCAGAGACGTCGCCCGGTATGGCGCAGCCGGGGCCCCACCCTGGAGCCAGGCCCGGGGTTGGGGCTCGCATGCGAGCGCCTGGTGGCCGGGCCCGGCCGGGCACAGCCCGAAAGAGCGACGTGGGGCGGTCCTCAAGTGGACCCACCATCCGCGGGAGGAACCGTAGGGGGCCGGTGCAGAGTGGATTGGGCGGCAGTCGAAGACGGGAGCCTGGGCGCCCCAATCCCTGGATAACCAATCTGGTTATTGGGACATGGAATGTCACGTCACTGGGGGGAAAGGAGCCTGAGCTTGTGCAGGAGGTCGAGCGGTACCGGCTAGAAATAGTCGGGCTCACCTCCACACACAGCCTGGGCTCTGGAACCCAACTCCTTGAGAGGGGCTGGACCCTTTTCTACTCTGGAGTTGCCTGCGGTGAGAGGCGGCGGGCTGGTGTGGGCTTGCTCATAGCTCCCCAGCTTAGTCACCATGTGTTGGAGTTTTCCCCGGTGGACGAGAGGGTCGCTTCCCTGCGCCTTCGGATGGGGGATAGGTCACTCACCGTCATTTGTGCTTACGGGCCGAATGGCAGTGTGGAGTACCCGGCCTTCTTGGGGTCCCTGGAGGGAGTGTTGGAAAGCGCTCCAACTGGGGACCCCATCGTTCTTCTGGGAGATTTCAATGCCCACGTAGGTAACGACAGTGATACCTGGAGAGGCGTGATTGGGAGGAATGGCCTCCCTGATCTGAACCCGAATGGTGTTATGTTATTGGACTTCTGTGCTAGGCACAGTTTGGCCATAACAAACACCATGTTCGAACATAAGGGTGTCCATCAGTGCACATGGCACCAGGACACCCTAGGCCGGAGGTCGATGATAGACTTTGTAGTCGTATCACCTGACCTTCGGCCATATGTTTTGGACACTCGGGTGAAGAGAGGGGCTGAGCTGTCAACTGATCACCACCTGGTGGTGAGTAGGATCCGCTGGCAGAGAAGGAGGCTGGAACGACTTGGCAGGCCCAAACGTATTGTGAGGGTCTGTTGGGAACGCCTGGCTGAACCCTCTGTCAGACGGACCTTTAACTCACACCTCCGGGAGAGCTTCGACCAGATTCCGAGGGAGGTGGGAGACATAGAGTCCGAGTGGACCATGTTCTCCGTCTCCATTGTCAACGCGGCCGCTCGGAGCTGTGGACGCAGGGTCTCCGGTGCCTGTCGTGGTGGTAATCCCCGAACCCGGTGGTGGACGCCGGAGGTAAGGGACGCCATCAAGCTGAAGAAGGAGTCCTACCAGGTATGGTTGACCTGTGGGACTCCTGAGGCAGCTGATGGGTACCGGCAGGCCAAGCGTGCTGCAGCCCGTGCCGTTGCGGAGGCAAAAACTCGGGCTTGGGAGGAGTTCGGGGAGGCCATGGAGGAGGACTATCGCTCGGCCTCAAAGAGATTCTGGCAAACCGTCCGGCGCCTCAGGAGGGGGAAGCAGTTCTTTACCAACTCTGTTTTCAGTGGAGGTGGGGAGCTGTTGACCTCAACTGGGGATGTTATCGGACGGTGGAAGGAGTACTTTGAGGATCTCCTCAACCCCTCCGACATGCCTTCTGCTGAGGAAGCAGAGGCAGGGGACTCAGAGGCGGACTCGCCCATCACCCAGGCTGAGGTCAACGAGGTAGTTAGTAAGCTCCTCGGTGGCAGAGCAGCGGGGGTGGATGAGATCCGTCCTGAGTACCTCAAGTCTCTGGATGTTGTGGGGCTGTCTTGGGTGACATGCCTCTGCAACATCGCGTGGAGGAGGGGGACAGTTCCTCTGGACTGGACAACCGGGGTGGTTGTCCCTCTTTACAAAAAGGGGGACAGGAGAGTCTGTTCCAACTATAGAGGGATCACACTTCTCAGCCTCCCTGGGAAAGTCTATGCCAGGGTACTGGAGAGGAGAATTTGTCCGATAGTCGAACCTCGGATACAGGAGGAACAATGTGGTTTTCGGCCTGGTCGTGGAACGCTGGACCAGCTTTATACCCTCAGCAGGGTGCTTGAGGGTTTGTGGGAGTTTGCCCAACCAGTCTACATGTGCTTTGTGGATCTGGAGAAGGCATTCGACCGCGTCCCTCGTGACATCCTGTGGGGGGTGCTCCGGGAGTATGGAGTCCAGGGCTCTTTGCTAAGGGCTGTTCGGTCTCTGTACAACCGGAGCAGGAGCTTGGTTCGCATTGCCAGCAATAAGTCAGACCTGTTCCCGGTGCATGTTGGACTTCGGCAGGGCTGCCCTTTGTCACCGGTTCTCTTCATTATTTTTATGGACAGAATTTCTAGGCGCAGCCAGGGGCCGGAGGGGGTCTGGTTTGGGGACCACAGGATAGCATCTCTGCTTTTTGCAGATGATGTTGTCCTGTTGGCTTCATCGGGCCAGGACCTCCAGCGTGCGCTGGGGCGGTTTGCAGCTGAGTGTGAAGCGGCTGGGATGAGAATCAGCTCCTCCAAGTCTGAGGCCATGGTTCTCGACCGGAAAAAGGTGGTTTGCTCTCTCCAGGTTGGAGGAGAGTTCCTGCCTCAAGTGGAGGAGTTTAAGTATCTTGGGGTCTTGTTTATGAGTGAGGGAAGGAAGGAGCGTGAGTTTGATAGACGGATTGGTGCGGCTACTGCAGTAATGCGGTCGGTGTATCGGTCCGTCGTGGTGAAGAGGGAGCTGAGCCGAAAGGCAAAGCTCTCAATTTACCGGTCAATCTACGTTCCTACCCTCACCTATGGTCATGAGCTTTGGGTCATGACCAAAAGGCCAAGGTCACGGATACAAGCAGCTGAAATGAGCTTCCTCCGCAGGGTGGCTGGGCGCTCCCTTAGAGATAAGGTGAGGAGCTCTGTCACCCGGGAGGAGCTCGTAGTAGAGTCGCTGCTCCTCCACATCGAGAGGAACCAGCTGAGGTGGCTCGGGCATCTAGTTCGGATGCCTCCTGGACGCCTCCCTGGGGAGGTGTTCCGGGCATGTCCCACCGGTAGGAGGCCCCGAGGAAGACCTAGGACTCGCTGGAGAGACTACGTCTCTCGGCTGGCCTGGGAACGTCTTGGGGTCCCACCGGAAGAGCTGGAGGAAGTGTCCGGGGAGAGGGAAGTCTGGAACTCTCTGCTCAGACTGCTGCCCCCGCGACCCGGCCCCGGATAAGCAGATGAAAATGGATGGATGGATGGATGGATGGAACTGAGCAATTTATTTATTTTTAGCACATTTATGTGACTCCCTGGTTCATGTACACACCTTTGCTCCTGAGGTGAGCAACAACTCTCCTACAAGGCTAAAAGTACACTGCCTACTTACAGTATTTCACATTTTGCTACTTTATCCAATCCGGTCTAAAAACTATCAGTTTCAAATTTACCTAATAGTCTACGTCTCCAGTTTTAGACCACTCACAGAACCAGGTCCAGCCCGCCCAGAACCTGGACACCGAAATGTACCTGCAACATTGCGTTTCAGTCACTCACTGAGACACGAACTGACATGAGGCCATTAGGGTTCAGAAAGTGCTCCGTAGTTGGTCGTTCCAACCAGCATCACAGCCTTTTATTTTACCAGCGGAGCGAGAAAGAAGAACTTTATGGATTCATTTTATTGTAAATGGACCGGTGCCGGCGCCACTGCCTAAATGCTTGTTTCTGTGTGGACACCATTTCACCTCCGTCTGCTTGGAAAACCAGAGTATATTTAATGCTGCGTTTGATCCACTTGCTGCTTCTCCAAACGTAAGTACATGCTCGATACTTATTCGATGTATGTACTCCAAACAGTGTTGCAAGGTGCAGCTTGGATGAGTCCAAGCCTCTCCAGCATTCGTCCAGTTCGAATTGTGTGATATATAGTACTGAGGTTATTCACTCAGCTCACATTTTGGCCGCTAGCACCACGTTAGCCGCTAGCGCGATGGTAGTGCAGCGTTAGAGGCTAGCGTTAGTGGCTAGCGTTAGCAGCTAGCATTAGCGGCTAGCGATAGTAAGTTGTGAGAGTCAGCTGTGTTTCTAATTACTACCGAGCCTGTCGTGTGTACGTCGTAGCCCAAGTAGACCTTTTGGGTTATGGCAAGTTCTATCTAAGTCTAACATGTGTGTTGTTGCTGTCTTCTCGTATGTCTTGCTTATCTAGTCAGCTAACTGTAAACGTGACTGTTTTTTTAAACAGGCTGACGCATCCCAGCTACTGAAACGCAAGGAGGTTGTTTCTCAAACTGACGCCACTGCAGGCTGTGGACACACATCTGCCTTGTAGAAGAGTTGCTGCACACCTCAGGAGCAAAGGTATGTACATTTAACAGCAGTATGATCGTTTGTTAGCCAATAGGCAGTTTTATTTGACAGAGATTTAGCATTTCAAATTTCAGTAGTTGTAGTATTCATAATCTGATCTATATTATTGTCTATATATTTACTCTGTATGTAGTTGTTCAACTTATTTTGATATTTTAGTCTGTTGATGGGTAATTTGTAATTCGTAATTCTTGTGTTATGGTGCAGATTATGTGGAAAAGCTGATGGAGACCATCTTCAATAAAGTCCTGCTGCACCCAGGTCGTTATATAGAGGGCCTTGTGAATATCCCTGTCCCACCGGCCCTCTGAGCACAATTTGAGCAGCCTGACAGAAAGAAGATCATTAATGCCAGGATTTAACAAACCAGCACTATAAAAGCTAAGTTAAAAACGTGTATGCTCCAAACACCATTACAACTGAACTAACTACCTCTATATATTGTTTACATTTACATTTACATAGGAAATACTGGACATTTGATTAATCTGCTATTCTATGCTTTATGCCTTCTAGAGTGGTGTCAAGGAAAACAGCTGCATCCTCCATCTGTACAGCTGCTGCACTGCTTCCGACGTCTTCCAAAAAGTGATAAAGACAACAAAGATCCACACACCTCTCCAGCCAACTGCCCATGACTGTACCTGTTCCACTCCAGAAACTATGCTTTCAACATAACTATGAATCTTATGCATTCATCCCGTGGTCTGTTTACCCTACTTTCTTTCATTAATCCATCAGGCTACTCCACCTGCACATTGGACTGTGAAGGTAACTTATCCAGCATTATAGTGCTGGTGCATTGGTTGACAATAAAGTTGGCTTTGAATATTGCTGTTTCACTGAACTATTTTTATGAGGGAAAAAAGACAAATGTTTTATAATATATTAACTTTTATTCCATGGAGTCAAATTAGGGTCGGATTAGATTTGTGGGTAAATTGATCTGAGCATAACCAGATGCGTGCATCACCAGAATTTGCATGCGTAATCAAATCTGTGGGTGCGGAACCATATTTGTACTTGTAGACTTAGTGGGGCTATACAATGCTTAAACTTATAATTTGAGGCGTTAAAATTAGGCACAAATCGTGGCTATATTTATAAGTAAAATAACGTGACCTTAATTTGCCTCCACGCTCTGATTTATCCACAGAGTAATCTGTGGATAAAGCGCCTAATGTTATCTACCTACAGTACCTGTTAGGGTTATGTAACATAAACCATCCACAGATTATTCTGTTGCTGAGAGCGTACGCTAACAGGTAAGTAATGTCAACTGGTGTTCCATATGAAGGAGTTACCATGTTAACTGGCGACCAACTTCTGGTCAGTTGTTTTACCTGGGTGACATCCTGTTAGCTGTCTCTATCTTAACTTCAGCTGCATCATAAGACCATGGCATTGCTAAATTATAAGTGTAAGCATGGTATAGCCCCACAAGTCTACAAGTACAAATCTGGTTACTCATGCACAGATTGTCTTATGCACGCACAAATCTAATCTGACCCTAATTTGACTCCATATTATTCAGTCCCCAGCACCAGCTGACAAGACTTCTCCAGGATAGATACCTGCAACAACTTGAGATACACACAGACATAGTAATGTCAAATTTATGAAGAAAAAAACAGTAACTACATTTCTATTAGTTATATATTAGCACTTGATATATCATACACCTTACTAAAAGCAATTAAAATATATTAGGTCATATGGGGAGCCAAATGTAATAGGAGCACCTATAACTAGTTTTCTCACATTTAACTAAATGACACAACATGTTTTCTCACATTTAGTTAAATGTGCAAAAGTCTAAATGTAAATGTAAATGTTAAATGTAAATGTTAAATGTTAAATGTTAAATGTTAAATGTAAATGTTAAATGTAAATGTTAAATGTAAATGTTGAATGTTAGTTAGCCAACTAATTCTCCACTGGCGCCACAGAAATATTCTTTTTAAACCTACTTAACTCCTCATTAATGGTGTTTACGACAGAACGGCAGTTTGAAGCGGAGCCTCAGCCCGCACACCTGCCGTTACAGCCCGTTCAATCTCCCCCAACGGGAGGGAGTCGGAGCTGGCGGCCATGATGGCTTCGACTTCAGGCTTCTCTCCAGTATTTTCGTGCACCGATCCAGAGTCAGATGTGGGCGGAGCTATGCGTACTGTTTGACGTGTTTGAGTCCGCGTCACTGATCTAGGATAATAGGGGGTGGAGTCTACTTAAATATTCAGTTCGATCATTTAACATTTACATTTAACATTTACATTTACATTTACATTTACATTTACAATTACATTTAACATTTAACATTTAACATTTAACATTTAACATTTAACATTTACATTTAACATTTATATTTAACATTTAACATTTAGATTTACATTTAACATTTATATTTAACATTTACATTTATATTTAACATTTACATTTAGACTTTTGCACATTTAACTAAACTTTTTTTTTTTTTTCTTCTTTGTTTCTCCGGCGCCGGTCGAGCTGCTGGTCACAACAGCTCCTGTCCTCTTACTTCTATTTTTTACTTTCTTCACTTATTTAAGTTTACCTTTCTAGTGTTTTGTTAGTAGCATTAGTGTACACAACCTGTACACAGCTTTTATATAGTTTTTCTAAGTTTGGCGCAGTACAAACGCTGTTTTTAAAGCTACGATGTGCGTCGGGGTCAGAGCGCGCATTGTTTACACCGCGGAGCAGCTGATCGCGCTGCGCAGCGCCGTAGTTCTGCCCAGAGACAGACACGAGATCACCGCTGAGGTGCTGGTGAAGTCCCGACGTGGGCGCCGCGCTGGAAAACTACGACGGGAGAAAACGAGACGCTTCAGGCCCGCTGTCCCCTCCGTCATCATGGGGAACGTGAGATCTCTCCCCAACAAGATCGACGAGCTCGCGGCGCTCACACGGCACCAGCCGGAGTACAGAACGAGCAGCGTCCTGCTGTTCACGGAGACCTGGCTGACGTCACTCATCCCGGACTCGACTGTCGCACTGGACAATTTTCATCTGCTACGTGCGGACAGAACGGAGAACAGCGGTAAGAGGAAGGGAGGGGGTCTGGCTGTGTTTGTGAACATCAGGTGGTGTATGCCACGACATTGCACTGTCAAAATGAAGCTGTGTAACAGAGACATTGAGCTGTTAGCGGTGGGCATGAGGCCATTCTACCTGCCAAGGGAGTTCACACACTTTATAATAATTGCTGTGTACGTCCCACCCTGCGCTAACGCTGACACAGCTTCTGAGACCCTGCTCTCAGTCACCAGCAGGCTGCAAACACAGCACCCACAGGCCCTCTTCCTGATCTCTGGGGACTTTAACCATGCACCTCCTTCAGCTGCTCTGCCTACATACACCCAGTATGTGACCTGCCCCACCAGAGTCAACAAAACCCTGGACTTATTCTACGCCAACACCAAAGAGGCCTACGCTGCATCCTCCCTCCCACCGCTGGGCAGAGCTGACCACAACATCCTGCATCTCCTGCCTGTGTATAAACCTGTTGTGCACAGGCAGCCGGTGGTGCCCCGCACAGTGAAGAGGTGGACAGCTGAGAGCGAGGAGGCTCTCAGGGACTGTTTTAAACACCACTGTGTGGACGGAGCTCTGCGAGCCACATGGGGAGGACATTAACGCAATAACAGACTGTGTAACGGATTACATCAACTTCTGCTGGGAAAACACTGTTCCCACCAGGCGGGTTCGGTGTTTCACCAACAACAAGCCGTGGGTCACCTCTGATATTAAAGCTCTGCTAAAGGAGAAGAAGAGAACATTTAAATCAGGGGACAGGGAGGAGCTGAGGAGGAAAATCCGTGAGGGGAAGTCCAGCTACAGGAGGAAGATGGAGGAGCAGCTGCAGCAGAACAATGTCAGCGAGGTGTGGAGGAGCCTGAAAACCATCTCAGGCTTCAAAGCTCCACACCCACAGGCTGAGGGGGACCCGAGCTGGGTCAACGAGCTGAACTCACACTTTAATAGGTTTGACCAAGCACCCACTCACACCTCCCAGCAGCTGCCTCCAAACCTTTTGTCACCCACAGCCCTTCACACCTTTACACAAAGCCCTCTACCCTCAACCCTGACGACTGGTGACTCATCCCAACAACACCCCCTCACTTCACACCACACTGAGACACTCCCTCAACCCCTCACTTCACACCACACTGAGACACTCCCTCAACCCCTATCCTTCTCCAGCACCCAGGTAAGAAGTGAGCTCAGGAAGATCAAGGCCAGGAAAGCAGCTGGACCAGACGGCATCAGCTCCAGACTCCTAAAGTCCTGCGCAGGCGAACTGTGTGGAGTTATGGAGCATGTCTTCAACCTGAGCCTCAAGCTGAGGGTGGTACCACAGCTCTGGAAGACCTCCTGTGTGGTACCAGTGCCCAAGACACCGCACGCCAAAGACCCCAGCAGCTTCAGACCAGTGGCTCTGACATCACACCTGATGAAGACACTGGAGAGAGTGGTCCTGGGTCACCTCCGCTCTGCGGTGGGAACCTACCTGGACCCGCTGCAGTTCGCCTACCGACACGGCATAGGAGTAGACGACGCCGTCATCTTCCTCCTACATCGAGTTCTTTCCCACCTAGAGAAGCCCGGCAGCACTGTGAGGATCATGTTCTTCGACTTCTCCAGTGCCTTCAACACCATCCAGCCGATGCTTCTGAAACACAAACTGGAGGAGGCTGGTGTGGACCTTCATCTGACGGAGTGGATTATGGACTATCTCACAAACAGGCCTCAGTTTGTGAGAGCCAGGGACTGTGTGTCTGACACTCTGACCTGCAGTGTGGGGGCCCCACAGGGGACTGTACTGGCCCCCTTCCTCTTCACCCTCTACACGTCAGACTTCAGACACAACACGGACAGCTGTGTTCTGCAGAAGTTCTTTGATGACTCTGCGATTGCGGACTGATCACCGATGATGACGACGCAGAGTACAGAGGACTCACTCAGAACTTTGTGGACTGGTGCCAGCGGAACCACCTCCTGATCAATGCAGGGAAAACGAAGGAGATGGTGGTGGATTTCCGCAGACAGCAGCCTGCTGTCATACCACCGATGCACATCCAGGGAAGGGACATTGAGAGAGTGGACTCTTACAAGTACCTGGGAGTGCATCTGAACAATAAACTGGACTGGACTCATAACACGGATGCACTGTACAGGAAGGGTCAGAGCAGACTCTACCTGCTGAGCAGACTGCGGTCTTTTGGAGTGAGGGGCCACTCCTGAAGACCTTCTATGACTCTGTGGTGGCATCAGCCATCCTGTACGGTGTGGTCTGCTGGGGCAGCAGCATCACAGCGAGGGACAGGAAGAGATTGGACAGGATCATTAAGAAGTCCAGCTCTGTCCTGGGCTGCACTCTGGACACGGTGCAGGAGGTGGGTGAGAGAAGGGTCCTGGCTAAACTGACATCCATCATGGACCAGGACTCTCACCCACTGGAGGACTCACTGTCTGCTCTGGAGAGCAGCTTCAGTAGCAGACTGATCCACCCTTGCTGTGTGAAGGAGAGATATCGTAGATCCTTCCTACCTGCTGCTGTCAGACTGTACAATCAGAACTGTTGACCACGTCCCACTACAGTCACTCACCCACTGCATCAGTGGTTTATATAGCAACCTGCTCTGCACAATATTTGTGTAAATCTGTGAACAATCATGTATATTGTTACGGGTACAAATCTTATACCCATTACCGTGCAAAAACCCTGCAATGACCTCATACTCACTCTAACTGTACTGTACTGCTTTGTACTGTGCCAACACATACTGTTCTGTACCTGTATTCTCGCTCATCTGTACTGCTGTTGTGAGACGTAATTTCCCCACTGCGGGACTATTAAAGGTTTTCTTATTCTTATTATTCTTATTCTTAAATGTGAGAAAACATGTTGTGTCATTTAGTTAAATGTGAGAAAACTAGTTATAGGTGCTCCTTTTACATTTGGCATCCCATAAGGTCAATATGTTTTTAGAACCAAAACTATGTTTGTAAACCTGAGTTCCCAGGTATGTTATGATTAATCTGTAAATAGTAAAATGTTCTAAAAATTCTAAAATATTGTTTATGAATTTCTGAGATACTGATTTATTCCATGCATGTGTAATTGTATGATATACTGTATATTAAATGTGTTCTGTAATGAATACACATTCAAACATACTGGCTCCAGTCCTTGATCAACAACCATACATGACAGTAGGTTTGGCAACTGGTTCAGGCGTCTTGAGGTAAGATGTCACATTAATAAAAGTATTAAACACATGCAATATCTTGAAAGCAATAGTTGCTGTCACACCATGCCTCTGTAGGCATTCACTGTTCCTACATGGCACTTCATTACAAAGAAATACGGCAAAATATAAGCTGCAGCTGAAGACCCCATTATGGAGAAATTATTTTGACACAGCAGCAGCACGAGAAAGAAAAAAACAATGTGTAAAGATTAGATAATATTAGTTTCAAGCTATGCTCCCTAACAAGCTGTTGTCATGTTATGAATATTCTGTTGTATTAATTCCGTCTGCGTAGGCTATTGGAAACCATTACTGTTGATTTACTGATTTATTACTTATTACTTACTTACTTATTATTACTACACTCACAAGGCTGATTTATTGTTTCTTACTTATTGTCATTATGAAGTATATGTGTTAAATGTTTTAATCCTATACTTTGCTGAAGCTGCACCCTGCACACAGACGTAGAGACAGAAAGTGGTTTGGGCCTGCTGACTTATTTTGAGTAAGCTGGAAAGGCCAGAGAAAAGTTAGCAGTCTTAGGGTTGAACAGTTCTTGATGCTTTACGCCTATGCTTGTGCAAGTGTTTTATCCTTATATGGAATTCTTGTCTGCAGTATGATTTTCATGTATTCATTGTAACCATACGCCCATAGGCGTGTCACATTTTAATAAAAAGCCTGCCATATATAGCCATATTATATAAATCAATAAATTGAATGAAATGTAAAATTGCTATTCTGACATACCTTACACCAGACGAAATGTAACCACTTCAACAGCCTTCCATTCGACTTCAGAGTCAGATTTTGGATCAAACATATGGTGGAACTCCACTACTGGATGAGCTAGCCTAGATCTTTCTGTTTGTCAGGTTACACCTGTGCCCTGCAGAAAGACATCCTCTACCAGGGACGGATGTTCGTCTCCGACCACTGGATCTGCTTCCACTCCAAAGTGTTTGGCAAAGACACAAAGGTAAGAAAGCTGGGCTGTGGTAGCTACAGGGCGGTGCCAACACCCGGTTTGATTTGTTGACAGACGCTGATTTTAATCATTGACATCCACCATGAGAAGCTTCACAGAGATCTTCGAGGGTTTTTGAAGTAGTAGAAATTGATACAAAAACATTTGACTGGGCAAAAGAGTAACTGTACTTTGTAGACAAAACAGTTCAAGGAAGATGTGATAGCACCTAGGAATTTAGTGAGGTCCAACAAAAACATGGCAGTTTGATTTGACCTTCAGGATTGAAGTTAGTTTAGTCTGGACTGAAATAATTAGAGTAAATGATGAGAACACTGGTTTTAATTTAGTGTTTTTATTCCCCTTGGTTTATTTCTCATTGAGTCTCTGCGTGGAGCTGTAGTCTTATAGTGTTGGTGGTGTGTGTGGAAACATCTCTGCTGTATTCCAGCCTGAGGCCTGCTGTGTGCTAACCTGACTCACTGGGAGGTTCATGAGAGATAGTGATTGGGTTAAAGCATAAAAATCATTTAGAAAGCATGCTGTTCCTGAAGCCACATCAGTCTGAGGACAGACAGTTGAGTTGTAACACTAATTCCAAGTCACCGCTATGTAAGTCAGGTACTGTTCGTGCCAATGCAAGACGAGTAGATCAAGAGTCACACTTGAAAATGTGTTAATGATTTCACAATAGTGAACACTATAAACTGGGACTGAAATATTATGCTGTGAGCACTCTGCAGAGCTGCAGTGTAGACACTCTGGATCTACAACGTGACTCTGTGAAGAAAAACAAGACATTGCTCAGTGTTATTTACAGCTGTTCCCATCTTTTTTGGCCATGTAACAGTGCAACCACTACTCCCCAAAGGATGACTGATACTGTACTAACACACAGTAAACTTCATCCTGGTATTTGTTCGTCCCAGATCGCTATTCCTGTGGTGTCTGTCACGCACATCAAGAAGACCAAGACTGCCATCCTGGTGCCAAACGCTCTGGTGATCGCTACCGCAAACGACAGGGTGAGAACCAACACTTATTCAAGAGGATCTGGACCCAAAAGACAATAATACGTCTGTTCAACGACCAAGACTTGAAATGTTTTTCTTGCAGTATGTGTTTGTGTCCTTCCTGTCCAGAGATAACACCTACAAGTTCCTGATGTCAGTGTGTCTTCATCTGGAGGTATGACAAACCTCCTGCCTACAAAGTCCTGCAGTATTTTGACATTTACTGTAGTTCTTTTACCATACAGTATTAGCTATGAAATTATTATTACAGTTTTCCCCAGTCAACTTTATTTAAAAAAGGCTCAAGCACATCAGAGTTGTAATTTTTCTTTGATCGCCAATGTTCTACAAATTTTATAGTCATGTTACTATAATCCATATGCAGGAGAAGAGTCCATGCAGCAGCCCCGTCCCTTCCTCAGCTGAGAGCAGCTTCAGAGGTCAGAGGTCACATCTTTCACCTCATTTTCCTCTGGTAGGTCAAACACCTACCGTTCACGCCTAAACACCAGCACAGCGTCGAGCACTAACTGCTCCACACTCTGCTGAACCGAGACCATCTGGTCAATAACATGACAGCTGGTGTGAATAGGTTCACACCTGGTCAGTGAGCCTGATTTGATCTATGACATGACTGAATGGGTCCTGTGGGTATAACTGACCACAGCTTCACTGTACACAGCAGAACCAAAGACTTTGAATCAAGATATTTAACTAAACTAAACACGTTTTATCTTTTAGGAATGTTAGTGGTTGTAACCACAGCGCCAACAGTCTTCTCTAGTGCCAATGAAAGAATGGCTGCTGACCAATGATCTGTGTCTGATTCAGAGCTTCCCAGTGGACTTCACTGATCTGGATGGAGCAGTGAGACAGAGGAGGCAGGAGATGGAGGAGAGCAGCAGCTCTGACTCCCAAACCCCAGACTACCACAAGATAACAGGTGTCACCACCAGTCCACAGCACAGCCGTCACACACCACACACAAAAGACATCATGACTAATGTCCTAATAAATGAAAAACACACGCCAAGAAACAAAAACACAGTCAACATTGCCCCAGCACAAAACACTGAAAACACTGCCAAACAGGATATTTCAGTTCTACTGAATGGAAACCTTTAAACTAAACTTGAATGATGCAAGAACCAGATATATTGGCCTAAATCATTAAAAATGAATCATAAACAACAAACTATTTCCTACCATTCGTCATTTTGACCCGTTGTTGGAACATCACAGATTTTAGTCCTGTGTGTTTGCTCCAGAAAACGTCCAGAAAACTCACCAACAATCAATATGTACTTTATCACAATTTATTTCCTTTTATTCTCTGCTCGTTTGTGCTGGGATGGAACCTTTAACTGTAGCGTAGGATCACAGCCGCCATGTTCCCTTGAAGATAGAATTTGGCGCCGTTTTTCTCCTCTCCTTCTTGGTTCAGATGCAGTAAAGTTGGCTGCGTTGGCGCCCCCTACGGGTAAAATGGTGTAACAGTGGCGCAACTTTATTTCCAAAGATGTTTCTCAGCTTCTGAGTGTGATTTTGTATATAATGACACAACCACAGCAAAACAAAGACCAATACAAAGTTTTAATTTGTCTGAACCAAAGGGACATTTAATCTCTCTCCAGAACCAGTAACTTTCTCTCATCTCTCCATGTGTGCAGAGTTCCCTGTTCCACCCTTCCTGGATGTGTTGAAGCATGGAGACAGTGCAGCACCTTCTGCACACACTGGCCATCAGCACAAAGCAAAGAACCCGCATCAGAACCAGCAGAGCTCGGACAACAAGCAGCACAAGAACGATCCTGGTAAGAGTCCTGTGGCCTCTGTCCGTCTACACAGACCGCTACAACCTGCGTCGCCACGTTCATTTCTTGTTTTTATTTCATGCTTTTAGGCTCAGATGTGGTGATTGACTGCAGAACCATGAAACCTCTGTCTATTAAGACTCTGTTGTTTGTTTACCTGATACTGTGAGTTTACGTTTGTTTGTTCAGTTCTTTTATGAGTTTGAGTTTTTTGATTCTGCAGCATCATTGTTCTTCGTGCTGTTCTTGAAGTGTTTACTCTTTTATGCTGCTGTGTTTCCCAGCGTGTGCGTCCTGGTCTTGTCTTCCTGTTACCTGGCCATTAAGGTCATGTCTCTAGAGCAGAGGCTGTCGATGCTCGGCTCCGTCCCTGACTTCACCCAGCAGCAGTGAGTTGTGCTTCCGCCTGAACGTCTCTCCATCGTTCTTTTTGTCTGCGTTCTTCACTTGTTGTGTGGTTCTTAGGGGCGGCGTTCTGCACAGGAGCGCAGACATGAACACAGAGCTGTTCTCTGAACTGCTGAGCATCAACCTGATAAAGCTGGAGAAGGTCAGTTTGTAACTAAATGATTGTATACTGTACAACCAAAGTCCAATCAGCGACTCACAGCTTCAGGAACAGTGAGCAGAACATCACGTGTGCATGGACCAAGTTAAGGGTGAAGCTCAGGAGGCCGCTGACCCACAGGCTAAAGTGCTTTGTTTGGGCCTTTTGTGCTGTTGCAGGTGCAGAAGAACCTGCAGAGACTTCTGGACGAAGCCGCCTGAGGAGGCACGAAGCTCTGCGTGAAGGAAGGAGCCTGGTGTAAATACTCAGTAAATACAGATTATAATGATGCAATGTAAGAGTGTGTGTTGTATAGATGTTAAACTTTGTGACTGTAACATTACACTGTGATAATAAAGCAAAGCTAATTTATTATAAAAAGTTTGATGATGAAGATACGCATACAAACAATGCAGGTGAAGAATGAAATCAAGGTTCTACAGTGGCTTGACCTCATGACACCATGGACAGATGATGTCACTGGACTTTAGAGCAGAGCAGCAGCCGGGTCTGGCAGCTGGGCCCAAAGCGGAGCC